>NC_053024.1:193934691-194040178 GCF_003073215.2 Triticum urartu | reverse complement strand
GCAATTGTATTCCGCAGATCAAAATGTCAATCCAGCTTTTGCTCTGTTCTACCTTGGAGTGTTACCATCTTTATGTCAGGAATGTCATGAGAATTGCACCACCTCTTATGAATTCTTGATGTAGTGATACTTCTCACCATCATCATTCATTCCTCGGTCCTCGTGTTGATGTAACCGGAATGCCGACAAGTGAATTGTGATGTGTGAAATCAATACTCCGAGCAACTCGTTGCTTGGTAGTAAATGGACAATATCCTCATTCTTAGTGTGTTGGTTATTGAACTACCACTCTAAGATTGATCTTGCTACCTAGTCCATATTTCCTGGTGCACTCTTCGATCAATGAGTTAGGATTGTGTCAATCCCTCGCTCCCTTGATCATATCGTCTTGACCTGAAAAGCAAGACTGATCTTGAGCTAAATAACATATCGGTGGTTCATGATTTTCCGAATATCTTCTCGGAAGTATTACCAGGTTGTTCCCTGATCGCTATGTTGAGTTCGTGATCATGTTGGTTTTTCTCTAAACCACCCATTCTCCAAGAATTTGTGTTGGATACCCTGAAATAGTTGGTTAAGCTAAATGACAACTTGGGGAGTTGGAATATGATAGCTTGTCCGACTTAGTTCATCCCAAAGGGATATCCTTGTGTTTAGATAGTTGTTGAAGCAAGATGATATCTTCATCAATTGGTCCTCGTGATCAGTTGCTGGGTCTATCATCTTGTCAAAACTTTGACTTGAGTATGGGCTATCGTCAAGTCAAATCAGAACCAACGATGTTTATAATGTTGCCTTACTCATGGTTGACCTCTCGAGCATACACCATTACATCTTTTGGTCTGACCAATGCTATCACCGTGTTCACATGATGGTGGAAGTCCAGTGATATGGAAATTCCGATGAGTTGCTGTTAAGGCCATCAGTAGCATTTTGTCTCCGCCATGATTCATGTTGAACATCAACCTGGTATTGGAAACTTTGTAAGCAATGCCTTCGTGTTCCGTTCATGAAGCTTATGCTTGGATGGAAGAAGTGACTTCCTCAAATTCATGTGCATTTGGAGCAAGTTGCCGCCATGAGTTTCAGAAAGATTTTTTGTTTCCTCTGGTACCATCCCAAGTTAGTTCTGCATGTGCGAATGTATTATATGGTTTGGTAGATTAATTACCTCCACTCCATATGTATTCCCTAGCACACCAAGCCACTGATTGATTTGTTCAAGGAGAAGAAGTTCCTTCTTAAGATCATGACTTATGTTAGGACTTTGTTATCCTCGATGATGGTTCCCCACCTGAACTCGGTAGTGTTTTTGTTATAAGACTACTACGTGGTCATACTTCCTGGGACAACATGTTCACATGTGTTAGCAGAACCAGCTCCTATTTTGGAGCTTACTATCATAGTCCATTTCCCGAGAATCTCGCAATGTCATCTCATTGATTTGTGTTGCAAACTTTCATTTTCTTCTAGACTCGATGGGTCTGGAATATCCTGTTACCAACCAGATCTAAATCTCAGGCAGATATGATGGTTGGAACGTTTTCCAAGAACTATAAAATTGGTCTCTCTGTAACCGATAAAGTGGATGTCGTGGCCAACACACCCAGCCGGAAGACCTATTATTGTAGTATCTTGATTGAGGAAGTTGGCCACCTCCCCATAAGGATTTCGTAGGATTTACTCCAGAAGTTGTTCTTTATGGATCCTTTGTATTCCGAAGTCTGCCACTACTTGATGGCTATGTTGATGCTTTAAGCATGACCGTAGTAACTAGTACATCAAGGAGAACATTAGAAGCGGAGTGCTAAATTTCTCTCGGTCGATCATCCAGATTCCGTTTCCTTGGCCTCGCTAAGGTGAAATCTGAGAAAGGGTTGTCTTTCTATGCATCTTCACTGTCCATCTCTATTCGTCAAGGTAGTAAGATGTGTTGCCAGGATCCTCGATACGGATGTTGGTAGAACCTTGATAAATATGGAAATGCTCAAGTTCTTGAGAGCACGCGCAAGCAAAATCATCCATTGCGTTGTCTTCAACCAGGTAGTCCACATCATTCATTATAGTTCGAGTATGCCATTTCTTCGAGCTCCTTCACACGATCATTTGTGATTGCCTGAGGCTGGTATAAAGAGTTTCAATGATCTTCGTATCAAAAGTAATTCTTTTTTCCACTTATGGGAAATGCTCTACGAGTCACCTTTCCCTAAGGTGTCCCGTTATGGTATCATGGGAAACTTAACTCCTCGCTACTTTGAAACCCCCCTCACCATCTATTTAAGCGCCGAATTGTTGCCTACCAATTTGAACCTTTGTCATATATTTCTCATCCATCATCTCTGATCTGTGTTTTGCGTCTCAACTCAAGGGATGTTTCTACGTCGCATTCAGTGAGTTGATCTTGTGTTCATGAAGATCGATGATCCACTCTTGTGAGGTTGTCTTGCTCTCTTGTCGCCATGTTGGATGAAGTTCTCGAAGCAAAGATGTCAAGATGAATATGATGCAATGAATCAACATCTTTGAGAAGAACAATTGGATCGAGAAGATGGTGTTAGCTTTGTGTCCCCTCTGTCTTCTTACCTCACGTCTTGAATCTCGGGACGATATTCTTGTTTCAGTGGGGGTGAGTTGTCACAGCCCTAGATTTTGCTTGCCATTAGTTGCCTTAAAGCATCCTTGCATCATGTTTATTTTTCAATTAATGGTGAAATGGGGATGACAAACCCTAGCACCAAAATCAAAACAAATAGGTTCAACTTAAAAACATTTTCAAGAACCCGGAATGCTCTTTAGAAAAGTTCATCATTTTTGAATTGGTCTAGAACCTCTGACAAAAATTGTGCACACCTTTCTAGGTCATTTATGGATTTTTGAATTAAATCACAAGTATGTGCATTTGGACATTTAAATCCTATAAATAATTTTAAATGTCCAGATAATCTTGAAAGTATTTTAAAGTTGTTGGGAATAATCCAAACATATGCCACAATCATTTTCAAGATTTTTCAAAATGAATTAGTATTTTTACTAATTCAAAACAGAATAAAAGTAATAGAAAAACTGAACAGAAATGGAAAAGAGAGAGAGAGAGATAGTACTTGGCCACTTACCTTAGCCCACCACTGTAGAGGCCCAGCCCATAGGGGCATGACCGTCTTCTACCTCTACCAGTAGGCAGAGGCAGACCAGAGCACGACGCCGGCTGCGCCAGCTCCTGCTTCGCGCTGGCGAGCTCTCCTTTCCCCCCCTCAGGCCCTCAAGACGTGACGCAGCTCCCTGGCCCACTCCCTCACTCTCCTCGTGCTCTTCCCCTCCTCTCTCTCGCTCTGCACCTCGTGCCCGAGCGCCACCATCGCCACCATCGACGTTTGTCGTGACCTCTGATCTCCCCATGCCCAGCTAGCTATCCCAAGAGCTCCGCCTCGCTACTGCGCACCGCTACGCCAAACCACAAGACCCCGGACGCCCTGAAGCTTCGTCCCCGAACTCGTCTTCTCTGCACGGCCGCCGGCCGCCATCGACAAATTCGCCGCTCCCAGGTTGACCCCAAGCCCACCGAGCTGCGCTTCAACCTCCCAGCGAGCCTCACCGTTTTTCCCCTCTCTCCCCAAGCTCGTTTGCCTCCCGTAGCTAGTCTAGCCACCGCGCCCGAGAGCTTCGCCCCCTCGGCCATGGCGCCGCCGTGGCCATAGCCGCTACAGCTTGCGGACGAGCATCCCATCATGCTCAACGTGCTCCCAGTACATGGTAGAACCGCTTTCCTTGCTCTCTTGTGCACCGCAGCGCCGTTTCTACCAACGCCCGAGGTCCGGCAGCCGCTGAGCTCGACTGTAGCGACCCGACCCGAATGGATCAAGTGCTCTGTGCTCAGGTGTCATCCCTGGATCAGTAATGCTGACACCACACAGTACATCGAAGGATTTATAGCAGAGTGGCAATCACACACTTATTACATCGTTGTCTCAAAGAGAACTTATTACAATAAATATGGCTTAAGGCCATCTAATAACGATAACAGCGGAAGACTCGGAAGATAAATGGGTCCATCAACTCCAACGGCATCAATGAGTATAGAACCACGACCTAAAAGCACCTTACTCGTCGTTTGAAAAGTCTGCAACATGAGAAGTTGCAGCCCGAAAATGGGTCGCCACATGGAATATGCTGGCAATGTAACACATAGAGAGTAATGGAATGAAATAGCTATACTGCATGCATATGTGGCTGGTGGAAAGCTCTATGGTTACAGTTTTGCGTAAAGCCAGTTTTTCCCTACTGCAAAGGTATAAATTTATTTAACTATCATGGTAGTTGTTAAACATCGAGAATGGTTGACAGCATTCCGATCCCAATTAAGTGCTCAATTAAAACCCAACAACATTAATTAGAAGTAACATGTTGAGATTCACATGATATTCAAGTACTAGATACTCAAGTTGTCCATAACCGGGGACACGACTAATCATGATTAGTTTGTACACTCTGCAGAGGTTTGCGCACTTTTCCCCACATGACTCGATCGCCTCCGTTTGTTTTCTCGCACTACATGGTGTTTGAGAAGCGGATGACCGAGACATAGTCTTTCAGAAGCGCTAGCACCTTACATGTGGGATAGACCGTACCACCTACAACCCCTACATCTGCTAGTCCACCCCGTAAGAGTTCGCACAACTTAGTCAACTATGCCAGAGCCCATAGTAGCATGTGGCTGCACACGGAAGTTTCTAGCATGAATTATCTTATGATCCCTTTGAGCCTGGGTGGCGGTCCAAAATAAAACAGGCAAGTCCTGATAGACATCAGGTGCCTCAATCCACCCAGATGTGCGTTTAAGTTGCCACCTTAGATAAACCATTAAAATTATCAACTCACATCTGTCATGGATATCACTCACCCAATCCACGTCTACTAGCATAGCATGGCATAATAAGCAAACGTAGAAGTAACTTCCAAAGTTTTCATAATAATACAGGTAATAGGTACTACCTCATCTACTTCCCATCCCACAATTTAATTAGATCCTATTCATGCAATGTGAGAGGATTGATCTAATGCAATAAAACATGGGTTGTAGAAAAGGTATGATCAAAGTGTTACTTGCCTTGCTGATGATCCGCGAGACCTAGGGTTTCGAAGTAACAAGCGGCGCAATCCGGGTGATCTATCGCAGACAAACAACAAGCACACAATAAGTACTCAACTAATGCACAGGTAAAACTCGAACAAGAGAACGAACCAGAAAGTTCAACTTAAGAACTCCGGTTGCAAAGAAAGAACGAACCGAACAAAGAAACGGAAAACAAACGGCGAAAAAAACAACTCGGTTCTAGCAAGTTGAAACTAGGTCAAATTTTACCGGGGCAAAAACTTGTTCAAGTTGATTAGACGGAACGGCGGTTTCGAAACGAAACTCCAGGCGCTTGAATCACCTGATTCCGATAAACGAGCGAGAAGAAAGACTAGAACGAAGATCGGATCTGAGATCGCGATCGCGGAATAAATCCGACGAAAAGAAAGAGACGAACGGTTAAACGAACGGACGTTCGTTAACCGGGAACAATCGGTGATCATGTTCGTTAAGACGAACGGTCCGAAAGAAGAACAAAAACCGATCTAGGGTTTCGGAAAAGACCGAAACAAAAACCGGAAAAGAAAACGGAAAAGAAACGGAACGGTTCTTTTAAGAAAAACCGAACCGAGGCGAGGGGTTGCGCGGCTACCTCAGGCGAGGTTCCGACGAGGGCTCCGGCGGCGGCGGGGTGCAAAGGCGGCAGCGGCGGCTAGGCGGCGCGGCGGCTAGGCGGTGGCAGCTAGGCGGCGGCGGCAGTATAGGGGGCGGCTTGGGGAGGAGAGGGGGGGGGCTTGGTATTTATATAGGATGCGGGGGGTCTCTTGCTTGGGGAAGGGGCAAGGGGAGGCGGCGGCGGCTTGGAGTTCCGCTGGGACTCGGCTTGGCGGCGGGGCTGGCGGCTGGCGCGCGCGGCTGGGCTGGCCTTGGCCCAGGCGGCTGGGCCTGCGTCCCTTTTTTTTAAATAGATGCGTGCGCAGAAAAAACAAAGGAAAGAAAATCTAAACGAACTCCAAAATTCCCAAAGTAAATTTTCCCCGACTCCTAAAAATGAGTCGAACAAAATGAACTTTTCTCCGGGCCTAAAATGCAATTTTCGAAAACACGCATTTTCCCTATCCGAATAAAATGCAAATAAACACCGGAAAAACAAAGATTTGATTTATTTATTAAATCTTCATTTTTCCTAAATTTGAGAAAAATTCATATTATTCCCTCTCTCATGTTTTTGATATTGGAAAAATAATTGAAGATGAAATAAATAAATCAAATGATCCTCTTTTCAAATTTGAGAAAACTCTCAAATATGAAAATAACGAAATCTCCAACTCTCTCCGAAGGTCCTTGAGTTGCGTGAAATTTCTAGGATCAACCAAAATGCATGAACATATGATATGCATGATGATCTAGTGTATAACATTCCAAATTGCAAATTTGGGATGTTACAAACCTACCCCCCTTAAGATGAATCTCGCCCTCGAGATTCGGGTTGGCTAGAAAATAGGTGAGGGTGGTCCTTGAGCAAATCTTCTTCTCTTTCCCAGGTGGCTTCATCCTCTGAGTGGTGGTTCCCCTGAACTTTGCAAAACTTGATAACCTTGCTGCGGGTAACTCTGCTGGCATAATCGAGAATCTTAACTGGCTTCTCCTCATACGTTAAGTCGTCCTTCAACTGAATCGCTTCAAGCGGTACTGTATCTCTTAGCGGTACCTCCGCCATTTCGGCGTGACATTTCTTCAGCTGAGAACACATGGAATACATCATGAACTCTTGACAGTCCCTCTGGTAATTCCAACTTATAAGCGACTTCTCCCATACGTTGCAAGATCTTATACGGTCCAACGAAACGTGGTGCTAACTTTCCTTAACTCCAAAGCACTTAACTCCTCGAAGTGGGGATACTCGAAGGTAAACTCTATCTCCGGTTTCATAGACTGTCTCCTTGCGTTTAGAATCTGCGTAGCTCTTCTGCCTGGACTGGGCTACCTTGAGCCTATCGCGAATCAACTTAACTTTCCGTTCAGACTCCTTAATCAAATCTGGTCCAAAGAACTGACGGTCTCCAACTTCGTCCCATGACAACGGTGTCCTGCACCTCCTTCCGTATAAAGCTTCGAAAGGTGCCATCTTCAAACTGGTTTGGTAACTGTTGTTATAAGAAAACTCCGCATACGGCAAGTTATCGTCCCAACTAGATCCATAATCTAGTGCACAAGCTCTCAGCATATCTTCCGAAATCTGATTGACTCTCTCGGTTTGTCCATCCGTCTGTGGGTGAAAAGCTGTGCTGAACTCCAGTCTGGTTCCTAAAGTTTCATGCAACTGATTCCAAAACTTTGAAGTAAATTGGGTTCCTCTATCTGATACGATACTCCTTGGAACTCCATGCTAACAAATGATCCTAGTCATGTATATCTTCGCCAACTTAGCACTGCTGTAAGCGGTCTTAACTGGAATGAAATGTGCTACCTTTGTCAAACGATCAACTACTACCCATATCGAGTCATAGCCTGCTTTCATCCTGGGTAGTCCTGTGCTAAAATCCATGCCTATCTTATCCCACTTCCATTCGGGTATCGGCAATGGTTGTAACAATCCTGCTGGCTTCTAATGTTCTGCCTTTACTCTCTGACATACGTCACAAACTGCTACATATGCTGCAATATCCTTCTTCATTTTGGTCCACCAGAATGTTTCCTTCAAATCCGAATACATCTTGGTATTCCCTGGGTGAATCGAATACGGTGAATCATGAGCCTCTTGCAAAATCAACTTCCTGATCTCCGGGTCATTGGGCACATAAACACGGTCCTCAAACCATAAGGTATCGTGCTCATCCTCACGAAATCCCTTTGCTTTTTCTTCGCTCAATTTCTCTTTTATAGCTGCAATCTCCTTGTCAGATTTCTGAGCTTCTCTGATCTTATCCATCAATGTTGACTGGATCTCCAATGCTGCTACATAGCCTCTCGGAACTAATTCCAAACATAGCTCACGAAGGTTTTCTGCTAACTCCTTGGGTATTTTCCCCGTCACTAGGGTGTTGACATGGCTCTTACGGCTCAATGCGTCAGCTACTACATTAGCTTTTCCGGGATGGTAATGCAATCTCATGTCATAATCCTTGATGAGTTCCAACCATCTCCTTTGTCTGAGGTTCAACTCCTTCTGCGTGAAAATGTACTTCAAACTCTTGTGATCCGTGTACACCTCACAATGATTTCCAATGAGGAAATGTCTCCACGTCTTCAATGCATGCACTACGGCTGCTAACTCCAAATCATGCGTGGCATAATTCAACTCATGAGGCTTTAGTTGCCGTGAAGCATACGAAACAACTCTTCCTTCCTGCATAAGCACTGCTCCAAGTCCTCGACGTGAAGCGTCGCAATACACCTCATAATCCTTGGTCTGATCTGGCAAAATCAATACTGGTGAGGTAACCAAGCGTTTCTTCAATTCCTGGAAACTAGCCTCACATTCCTCAGTCCAATTGAACTTAGTATCCTTCTTCAACAATTCAGTCATAGGCTTTGCAATCTTTGAGAAATTCTCAATAAATCTCCGGTAGTATCCTGCGAGTCCAAGAAAACTCCGGATCTCTCCAACTGTCATTGGTGATTCCCATTCGGTTACGGTCTCAACCTTAGTGGGGTCAACTGCTATACCTTCTCCGGATATAACGTGTCCGAGGAATCCAACTTCCTTCAACCAAAACTCACATTTGCTGAATTTGGCGTATAACTGATGTTCCCTTAGTTTCTCCAAAACCAAACGCAAATGTTCCTTATGCTCCTCTTCATTCTTTGAATAAACCAGGATGTCATCAATGAACACTACGACGAACTTATCCAAAAACTCCATAAACACTTTGTTCATCAGGTTCATAAAATAGGCAGGTGCGTTAGTCAATCCAAATGACATAACGGTATACTCACACAGTCCATATCTCGTGGTGAATGCTGTCTTAGGTATGTCCTGCTCCCGAATCTTCAATTGATGGTACCCTGATCGCAAATCGATCTTGGAAAACACTTTAGCTCCTTGCAAACGATCAAACAGATCATTAATCATTGGCAGTGGGTACTTATTCTTGATGGTTACTTCATTCAATCCTCGATAATCAACAACCATCCTTAATGATCCATCCTTCTTTTCCACTAGAAGTACGGGTGATCCCCAAGGCGAAGAACTTGGGCGAATCTAACATTTATCCAATAACTCCTTAATCTGATTCTTAATTTCACCAAACCCTTTGCTGGCATCCGGTACGGTCGCTTCGATATTGGGCCTGTACCTGGCAATAACTCAATCAAAAACTCAATGTCTCTATCCGGTGGCATGCCTGGTAATTCCTCAGGAAATACATCAGGAAAATCCTTTACCACTGGTACTTCTTCTTACACAACTCCTGTTAGGCAGTTTACTTGTGTCCTGTTTGGCACATGCCGGGATACATACTTGATCCTTCTTCCTTCTGGTGTGGTAAGCAAAATTGTCTTACTAGCACACTCAATATTCCCTTCATACTTTGATAACCAATCCATGCCTAATATCACATCCAATCCTTGGGATTCCAATACTATTAGGTCTGAGGGAAACACATAGTTACCAATCCTTAATGGTAACCAATCACACCATCGTCTAGCCATAAACTCCGCTCCTGGTGAGCTTACTAACATGGGTGACCTAAGGGCTTGGGTTGGCAGGTTATATTTATCCACAAATCCCCTTGATATGTATGAATGCGATGCACCAGTATCAAAAAGAACGAGTGCGGTAAATGACTTAACCAAAAACTTACCGATTACTGCATCGGGCTGATCTTCAACCTCCTCCACATTAACGTGGTTCACCTGTCCCCTGTTGAAAGGGTTCGGCTTCTTCCCTGAGCTTCCATTGCCATTTCCATTCTGGCCTTCAGGGTAGTCATTGGCATAATGTCCGGTCTTGGAACACTTGAAACAAGTGACTTGACTCAGATCTCTCTTGGTTGGGGTCGATGGGGTGGTCCGGTTCTGGCCGTTGCTTCCTCCATTCCCATTACCATTCTTGTGGCCATTATGGTTGTGCGAGCTACCTCCTCCATGGGTGTGCTGAAACTGAAATCCCGGTTTAGGGGCAAAACGGGGCTTCTGCTGGGCTCCAGACTTATACTTCCCCTGTCCATACTTCCTCTTACGGTTCTCAATCTGCTGTTGCTTCCCTTCAATCATGGTGGCGCGATCTACCAACTCCTGGTAGTTGTTGAAACTCGCTACCATCAACTGCATGCTTAGTTCATCATTCAGTCCTTCCAGAAACTTCTCCTGCTTAGCTGCATCCGTAGCAACGTCATCTGGGGCATAACGTGCTAACTTGCTGAAATCGTCAACGTACTGGCCAACTGTCCTTCCTCCTTGGCGTAAGTTGTGAAACTCACGCTTCTTCAGGGCCATAGCTCCTGCTGAAACATGGGCAATGCAGAAAGCTTGCTGAAACTGATCCCATGTGACAGTGTCGACTGGGTAAGTGGCTGTGAAATTCTCCCACCATGCTGCCGCGGGTCTGTCAAGCTGGTGAGCGGCAAACTTCACTTTCTCACCATCCGTGCATCTTGAAGTGGTCAACTCCCTTCCTATCTTGCGGAGCCAATCGTCTGCTACTATTGGCTCGGTGCTACTGGAAAACACCGGCGGATTCAGCCTAAGGAAACAGGCTAAGTGGTCAACAGGTGGTGGTGGTGGTGGTGGGTTGTTGTTGTTGTTCTGTTGGTTCTGGACTAGCATCTGCATCAACTGATTCTGCTACTGGATCAACTGAGTGAGCTCCGGGGGGAATCCATTGTCACATCTCGGAGGCATCTGAGGGTTTAGAAAAGACGAGAATTAAGAATAGAGTGAGGTCTAAAGGGAAAACACTACCCCAATGCACATGAGAAAATGCACACAAAATCACTTCATTCAATCAAACAAGGGCTTACAAACGGTCTAACTATCGCAAAAGTGCTCGAACTATTGTGTTTACATGGGGGAAATGCTACTACTATCTGGTGGTCATCTAGAAATTTGAACCGGTGGAAGACTCCATGATATCTGCTCCAGCTTCGTCTTCAAAGTCGGGTTCACTTGGATCCGAATCGGTGTCGTCGATGATGATGTAGTTGTCCGGACATGCGACGTACATGTCTTCCTTCCTGGATGCTAACTTCTCCTTGAGGTCTTCAATCTCTTGCTTAAGATCGCCATTGTATCTTGCTAGAGCTACGATCTCGTCCATGTAGTCCTTGCGTGTAGACTTCAGTTCTCCTTCTAGCTCGATGATATTTGCCTTTGCATTCTTCAAATCTATCATATCATTGCACATTTGGTTCTCGTGGCGTCGAATGTGCTGGTTTAACTCCTGGATGAAAGATGCAATGGATCTATCCTTCTTGGTGCTGACTAACTCCCATTGTTCATCTCGGCGTCCGCAAATCTGGTAGATAGTGTCCTTGAGGTCTTCTTGATAAACTTCTCCAATGCGTCCCATGGTGATATGAGCTGCCATGCTCTTTCCCAGACTCCAGGTTGGTGCATTGAAAACACTATCTATAGGCTTCGTGATTGGCGCGAATGTCCTTCCTGGAACGTGAGCTTGAATCTTCCAGCGCTCCTCTTCAGGCAGAGTGGCGTTGAAGGTTCCCGTGAAGCTTGGTAATCCAATGTTCAGGTACTTGGTGACTTCCTTCAGGTGAAATCCAAATGGTGTGCCTTCATCCGGTTGGGCGTACTTAATCTTCGCGTTCGTCATCCTAAAAGAGTAGAAAAGATGAGGAGTTTAGAAAATGAGAAGAGAATGGTGATCTATGGCTTTAACTTAGTGGTCGTGTCCTACAGTCAGCGTGTGCTCTGATACCATCTCTGTAGCGACCCGACCTGAATGGATCAAGTGCTCTGTGCTCAGTTGTCATCCCTGGATCAGTAATGCTGACACCACACAGTACATCGAAGGATTTATAGCAGAGTGGCAATCACACACTTATTACATCGTTGTCTCAAAGAGAACTTATTACAATAAATATGGCTTAAGGCCATCTAATAACGATAACAGCGGAAGACTCGGAAGATAAATGGGTCCATCAACTCCAACGGCATCAATGAGTATAGAACCACGACCTAAAAGCACCTTACTCGTCGTTTGAAAAGTCTGCAACATGAGAAGTTGCAGCCCGAAAATGGGTCGCCACATGGAATATGCTGGCAATGTAACACATAGAGAGTAATGGAATGAAATAGCTATACTGCATGCATATGTGGCTGGTGGAAAGCTCTATGGTTACAGTTTTGCGTAAAGCCAGTTTTTCCCTACTGCAAAGGTATAAATTTATTTAACTATCATGGTAGTTGTTAAACATCGAGAATGGTTGACAGCATTCCGATCCCAATTAAGTGCTCAATTAAAACCCAACAACATTAATTAGAAGTAACATGTTGAGATTCACATGATATTCAAGTACTAGATACTCAAGTTGTCCATAACCGGGGACACGACTAATCATGATTAGTTTGTACACTCTGCAGAGGTTTGCGCACTTTTCCCCACATGACTCGATCGCCTCCGTTTGTTTTCTCGCACTACATGGTGTTTGAGAAGCGGATGACCGAGACATAGTCTTTCAGAAGCGCTAGCACCTTACATGTGGGGATAGACCGTACACCTACTTTCCCCTACATCTGCTAGTCTACCCGTAAGAGTTCGCACACTTAGTCAACTATGCCAGAGCCCATAGGCATTGTGGCTGCACACGGAAGTTTACTAGCATGAATGATCTTATGATCCCTTTGAGCCTGGGTGGCGGTCCAAAATAAAACAGGCAAGTCCTGATAGACATCAGGTGCCTCAATCCACCCAGATGTGCGTTTAAGTTGCCACCTTAGATAAACCCATTAAAATTAACAAACTCACATCTGTCATGGATATCACTCACCCAATCCACGTCTACTAGCATAGCATGGCATAATAAGCAAACGTAGAAGTAACTCCCAAAGGTTTCATAATAAACAGGTAATAGGTACTACCTCATCTACTTCCCATCCCACAATTTAATTAGATCCTATCATGCAATGTGAGAGGATTGATCTAATGCAATAAAACATGGGTTGTAGAAAAGGTATGATCAAAGTGTTACTTGCCTTGCTGATGATCCGCGAGACCTAGGGTTTCGAAGTAACAAGCGGCGCAATCCGGGTGATCTATCGCAGACAAACAACAAGCATACAATAAGTACTCATCTAATGCACAGGTAAAACTCGAACAAGAGAACGAACCAGAAAGTTCAATTTAAGAACTCCGGTTGCAAAGAAAGAAAGAACCGAACAAAGAAACGGAAAAACAAACGGCGGAAAAAGAGCAACTCGGTTCTAGCAAGTTGAAACTAGGTCAAATTTTACTGTAGCAAAGGCTTGTTCAAGTTGATTAGACGGAACGGCGGTTTCGAAACGAAACTCCAGGCGCTTGAATCACCTGATTCCGATAAACGAGCGAGAAGAAAGACTAGAACGAAGATCGGATCTGAGATCGCGATTGCGGAATAAATCCGACGAGAAAGAAAACGAAGAGCGGTTAAACGAACGGGCGTCGTTAACCAGGAAAAATCGGTGATCACGTTTGTTGAGACGAACGGTCCGAAAGAACTAAACCAAAACAAAAAACCGATCTAGGGTTTCGGAAAAAAAACCGAAACAACGAACAAAAAGAAACCGGAACGGTTTTTTTTAAAAAAAACCGAACCGAGGGGAGGGGTGGCGCGGCGCGGGGCTACCTCGGCGAGGGGCTCCGGCGGCGGCGGCGGCTTAGGCGCGGGGCGGCGCGGCTATGGCGGCGGCTAAGGCGGCGGCGGCTTGGGGCTGCGCGCTGCTGCTTGCTGCGGCTTAGGAGGAGAGGGGCTATGGGGGGGTTTTCTTGGGGGAGGGGGCAAGCAAAAGGGGGGGCCGGCGTAGAGTCCTACGAGGACTCGGCCTAGGGGGCGGCGCAAGGCAGGCGGCGGGGCTGGCGCTGGCGCGCAGGGCGGCTAGCGGCTGGGCCCTTGGCCCAGGCGGGGCGCTGCTCTTTTTTTTTAAATCGGTTACGCGCGCAGAAAAACAAAAGAAAGAAAATCTAAACGAACTCCAAAATCTCTAAAGTAAATTTTCCCCGACTCCTAAAAAATGAGTCGAACAAAATGAACTTTACTCCGGGCCTAAAATGCATTTTTTTGAAAATGCGCATTTTTTCCCTATCCAAATAAAATGCAAATAAACACCGGAAAACAAAATTTTGATTTATTCATTAAATCTTCATTTTTCCTAACTTTGGGAAAGTCATATTATTCCCTCTCTCATGTTTTTGATATTGGAAAAATAATTGAAGATGAAATAAATAAATCAAATGATCCTCTTTTCAAATTTGTGAAAACTCTCAAATATGAAAATAACGAAATCTCCAACTCTCTCCGAAGGTCCTTGAGTTGCGTGAAATTTCTAGGATCAACCAAAATGCATGAACATATGATATGCATGATGATCTAGTGTATAACATTCCAAATTGCAAATTTGGGATGTTACATCGACGCCGGCGAGGATTACGGCCACCCCAGCTCGCCCTGTTTGCTCCGTTGGATGCGCACGGACCCGGGCTTCACGTAGGTAGTCTTCGCCGCTGTTTTGGTCATCGGAGGAGTGACCCCGGGCTCGTCCGCCGTCTCGGCTTGTCGCCGGTGACGTAACTCCGGCTAACAACTTGATTAACACTAACCTAGTCGACCACTGGGTCAATGACTTGTGGGCCCGGTCCTGCTAACTAACCTAGATTAGTGTTAACTCAATCTAGTTAGTTTAGTTTAGTTACTGACACATGGGGCCCACTGGTCAGTTTGACCTGGACCGCCCCGTTGACCAGCTGACGTCACGGTGACGTAGTGCTGATGCAGTAAAGGAATTTCTGGATTTAAAATAATACAGGAAATTCCAGAAAACAATTTAAACTTCTAAAAATCATACAAATTCAACCGTAACTCCAAATGAAATAATTTATATATGAAAAATGATCAGAAAAATCCAATCTATCCATCTATACTGCTTTCATGCATGTTTGAGCAAGTTAACATCACTGTTTAGGATGAAACATGATTAGGACAAATTTGATAATAGATTTGGAGTTGGAATTTGATCTAGCGTTGAATTCCACTTCAACCAAAATGACTTCCTGTTGCATTAGCCCAAATCACAGCATATTGTCATGTCATGATCATGCATCATATTGTGCATTGCATTTATTGTGTTTCCTCTCTATTACCGGTGGTTTTTCCCTCTTAGTAGACGATGTTTCCGACGACGTGATTGATGACACCGATGAAGAGCTATACTATCTTCAGAAGTGCCAGGCAAGCAAAACCCCCTTGTTCATCCCGATATAATCCCACTCTCTCGCTCCTGCTCTCTTTTACTGCATTAGGACAACAACGTTTCAACTGTTACATGCTGTGGTAGCTGAACCCCCTCTCCTCTGCATGACCTGTCATTGCCACAGTAAATAGATGAAACCCACTAGCATGAGTAGGAGTTGTTTGAGCCCTGATGTGCCTACTCATTCATGCTTGTTTGTCATGCCTGCTACTGCTTAGAGTTGAGTCAGGTCTGATTCATCGGGGATGAATTGGAATGGTGTTGAACATGTCCTATTGTGTGTGAGCTAAGTGTGTGAACACGATTTGTTAAAGGTAGCAGTGAGAGGCCATGTAGCAGTAGATGGTGGGTTGTCTCATTGTAGCCGTCCTTAGGAACTGAGTTCTGTGTTTGTGATCCATGAACAGCTACTACCACGCATTGGAATGCTTAAGTGCCCCTCTTGACTTATTAATCAACTTGATCTCAGTCCAGGAGTTGCAACTAGTTTCTGGTGTTTGTAGGTAGTGTTAGTAGTCTACCAAGTGGCACCCGGTACAGGTGGGCTTGGGACAGACTAGGCACAGTGGCACGGTGTACCAAGTGGCACCCGGATGGTGGGCTTGGGAACCCTGCACACATCGTTTGGGGCCGTGAGCGACATCCCGGCCGGATCTCCTTGCGGATGGAACCCAAATAGGCGATAAACCTGGACTAGAGACTTGTTGGTTAGTCAGGTCGTGGCCGACTCCCTCGCCCGACTTCCGCTTGAAGGTTGCCGAGGTACATGACGTGTACAGGGCGATAAGTGGCAAGAGTGTGTGTGAAGAAGTACACCCCTGCAGGGTTATCATTATCTATTCGAATAGCCAGATTCCTCGGATATGGAAACTTGGACCCCTTGCATAGTTCATAGACAAGTGAAAGTGGATACTCTAAAATGCGCAAGATAAGCATGAGTGCTATGGATGGCCTTCTCGCAGGGAGACGGGAGCGGATCCATAGTGGTGTATTGGTATGGTGAATTTGTGGACTCGTGTGCGCCACCTCAAAAGAGTTACTTGCAGTCGTAGTTCAGGTTAGCCACTGAGTCAAAGCTGGCTTGCTGCAGTTAAACTCCACCACCCCCTTTGTTGATACCGATGCATATGTAGTTAGTTCTGATGTAAGTCTTGCTGGGTACATTTGTACTCACATTTGCTTAAATTATGTTTTACAGAGGGACTTCAGTCTCGCTAGTAGTTCCACGTGGACTTCGACGTTTAGCTTGTTACCTCAGCAACGATCTTGTACCCTTGGGAGGGTCTTGTAGATAGTCAGGCTTCTGAGCCTTCTTCATTTGTAGTTGACTGTACTCAGACAAGTTAAGCTTCCGCATGTGCTTGTTGCTTGTATGCTCTGAATGTTGGGTCATGAGACCCATGTTTGTAATATCTCGCTCCTCGGAGCCTAATGAATAAATACTTGAGTCATAGAGTTGTATTGTGATGCCATGTTGTATTTACACATGTCGAGAATATTGTGTGTATGATTGAAATGCTTGGTATGTGTGGGATCTGACAACCTAGTTGCTTATCCTTGGTAGCCTCTCTTATGGGGAAATGTAGTCTTGTGCTTCCATGTGCCATAGTAGTCCGCTACAGCCTGGTTCACCGAAGTCCTGCTAGCCCAGCACTATTGCTCAGGACACTTGACTGGCCGGCATGTGTTTCACTTCATTGCTGTGTCTGTCCCTTCGGGGAAATGTCAGGCGGTGACATCTGGAGTTCTGCTTAGCCTGCTACAGCCCGGATCACCGGAGTCCTGTTAGCCCAGTGCTACAGCCCGGATTCACATGCTGCTGACCGACATGCTCGATGTTGATTCATGTATGCCTGTTCCCGTAAGTTACTGCCACTTTGGGTTCACGACTAGTCATGTCGGCCCGGGTTCTCTGTCATATGGATGCTAGCGACACCCATGGGAATACAACATGGCAAGGCGACACCCATGGGAATACCGAGCGTGAGGCTGCAAAGTGATATGAGGTGTTATAGGCTAGATCGGTGTGACTTAGAATCGGGGTCCTGACAAAAGGTCCGCCATGACAAATGATTTACAATCCGGCTAGAAGGCATTATACATGTCACTTTAATTACATAGTCATGTAGACTGACTAAATTCCTCTTCTATACCATCCAACAGGCGGTCTAGCCTACAATCCTGTTGGGAATAATTTGTGGCAAATTCTACTTGCCCATAGACTAAGCTAACGGGGATCTCTTTCCCATCGGGCCCCACAGGTCCGACCTCAGCCATGTGGTTTGGATCAGCCTTGGTATACCACGTCTTCACCATGGCCCAGGCTTCCCTGGCACCTTGACGGCAGGCCGATATCTTCCATAATCGGAAGCGTCGCCGTGCTCCCTTGAGCTTCTCCGCAAGCTCTCCAATGCCTTCTGGCAGGGAAACGGATGGCCACAAGGCCTGGGCAATACCTTGCATCACCTGCCGAACTTGTTCATGCAGTTGTGAGAGCTCGGATAGAAGATGACCCGCAGATCTGGGCATCTCCTCCGTGGGACGACCCGTCAGCATACCTGCAGACATAACTCTGTTAGCCGGCTTCTCCGCCGCCCCCTTTTTTAAGGGTTCGTTCAAGCACTTACTGAAATGCCGTGTCGAAGCCACTTATTCTCCTTCTCAGAGTCCGCAAGCTGGGCTCGAACATCTTTCAGTTCCATGCTCAGCTTGGTATTGTTGTCTTGGAGATTGTTTTTCTCCCGCCTGACCTCAGTCAGCACGCGTTCGCCAGCCTTTAGCTGTCGTACAACATGCTGGTCCGTCAGATTCTCACTGGATTCATCTGCAACATCTATTGTTAGATCTGCAGCCATGCCGCACGCTATATGTTACCTATCATTCTTTGAAAGAAATGTTACCAGCTGGGGACTTTTTAGGTTCCATCAATGCGGCAACTGCGGCCCGAAGTTGGGTCTTGCATTCTTCCAACTCCTATGACAGTCGAGTATTCTTCTTTGTAAGAACCTGCACAATAGATGATCCTTAAATCAGTTCTGCTAACTGTTTCAAGTCTTAGGTGCTACTGATACATATAATCGTCAGATTTGCTTACCCGTACATCCCTTACATACTGGTCCGTGGCTCTGGCTACACTAGTAGAAAAAGGGCCTATTGTCCCGGTTCGTAAGGGCCTTTTGTCCCGGTTCCTGAACCGAGACTAAAGGGTCGGTACTAATGCCCTATCCCTTTAGTCCCGGTTCAATCCAGAACCGGGACAGATGGGCCTCCACATGGTCCTTTGGTCCTGCGGAGCCCAGGCAGGAGGGCCTTTGGTCCTGGTTGGTGGCACCAACCGGGACCAATAGGCATCCATGCGTCAGCATTTCTGTGGCTGGGGTTTTTGTTTTTTTGAAAGGGGGGGAGGTTTGGGGGTTTTGGGGGGTTAATTTAAGTGTCCTCTCTTATGTCCGTGCTTGGTCGACGCTACGTACTATACATACGTATAGAGAGGACTAGACACGCTAGCTAGCTAGTAAGCAAACGAAGGAAATAGAAGATCATCATGAACATATATGCATATAGAGAGAAGTGATATCGACCACCTCTCATTCTCTGAGAGATTGGTCGAACAACAAGTTCTCGTATATCTATCCGACACTACCGGCTACATATATACAATAATTATCTCTTACAAATATAATCTCCTAACATACGGACGCATGGTCCACATAGTATTCTCCGTCTTCAGCGATCACGTGGTCAAGAAAGAATGCCGCCAATTCCTCTTGAATTGCTCGCATGCGAGCTGGTGCTAGGAGTTCATCCCGCTTCCGAAACATTTAATTTGAAGAAGGGGGTCAATACATATATATATGAATGAATGAAACTCAACACAAATGATGGTAATAAAATAAAATTGTGAATGTTGTTATTTACGCACTTCATATTGTTCGTCAGAGTAGCCCCGCTCACAGGTCGTGTGGCGGATGGACTCGCAAACTTAGTATCCACAGAAATCATTCCCTTGTTCTTGCCACAACCACTTTACAAGAAATAGAGGTCAATCAAACTAATAAGCAATAATGCCAAATGGTATTGATGAAACTAGCGCTTGAATCACTAGGAGATGCGCGGAACATTCTACTATAGTACTTACTTTCGGGTGTCTAAATTGCACCTTCTTCGGCAGTCCCGGAGCTTTTTGGGTGAATTTTCTCCAAACCCTGCCAGACAAAGAAAACAATTACTTCATATATCAGGAAATGAACAACGTTGCTGATATGGTGGATAATGATCGATTTAACTTACTTCTCGAGCATTTGAGTGATGCTCGCATAGTCCTGGGGATCTTTTCGTCTCGAGTCTAAGACGGTTACTAGTCCCTGCACAATCTTAATCTCTAGTAGAATATATTGGAAACTACACACGCATGCATAACTCATCAATTACATTACTATAACCTTGACTAATATATAAGGGAAACCGAATATGCACAAGACAGTAACACTCACTTGAAGTTGTAAGGAAAGAGTATTATATCTTTGTTTTCATTTATTACCAACGATCATAGCAAGTTGGCCTCGGTATCTGCGGCATGAAATTTAACCTGAGTTGCATCTATGAGATTTGTGTTAATGTACCCAATATCACCGATTTGTCTTTTCTTCAATTCGACGATCTTCAATCTGCATAATATAGTGAGGATAATTATAAATACATGCAATGAAAGAGTTGAGCTATATAGAGAGACTTAATGACAGAAGTATTACTACTTACAGACAGTAGCAGGTGACTGTTGCTTTATCAAGGGCCAATTGATTGAAAAACTGAAAGAACTCCTCAAATGGAACAGGCAACAGTTCAATTCCAACGAGGTCATGCTCCTTTTTAACTCTCACATACAAAGTACTCCTCCCCCCAGACTCTCTGCAGATTTTCAAGTACCAATCATGCAATCTTCGCATCATCATTGATAGAGATCTTTCATCTTTGACGAGAGGCTTCCCGTACTCGTATCTTTGTATCTGCACCTCCATGAAATCATAATGTACATCATCCGGCAGGTAATCTCCAAGATTGCTATAACCGGGCACCATCCTTGGATAATTAGCGACGATGTCGCTAGGCACCTTGAGCGGGGGGCATTATTGCTTCACTTTTTCGCCGAGCTGGGCAATTTGTTTCCTAGCTCGTCGTTCCTTCAGCCTTTGATCACTGATAGTACTTCCCGACCGCTCCGCTTTGGCAGATTCCTTTCCAATAATGCGATCATAGTTGCCTTTAAGCGGAGACTTGGGTGGTTTTGTCAGGGCAGCCAGAGTGCACTTCGCTTTCACCGAATCTACCTTCTCCTCCGGAGGTGGATGTTTCTTTGCTTTCACCCCTTCAAAGAAGTTCCTCACTTCTTCTCGCGCAATCTCGGCGTTCTCCTCTGGGGTCCTCTCGTATGGTAACTTCTCTGGAGTCTCCAGAGAAGGACCGAATCTGTATGTCCTCCCACCTCTGGCTGCTAGATGCCGGCAGAGCAGACAGAGCGGCTGTCTTCTTTACTTGCTTACGAGGCGGAGGAGAAGGACTATGACGCGTCGGAGCAGCCGGAGCGGCGGCGGGTCTCTTCCGCCCTTGCTGACGAGGCGGAGAAGGAGGAGGCTGTCTGTTCGGGCACGCCGGCGGAGGCAGAGAAGGAGGCGGAGTGCCGCAACGCACCGGAGAAGGAGCCGGCCAAGTGCCCTGATCATCACTCGCCGGAGGAGGAGGCGGTGGAGGAGGCGGAGTGCCCTGACTCGCCGGAGGAGGAGGAGGAGGCGGAGGCTTCCAGTTCGGAAGGTTGATGAGCTCCTTCCGCCATAGGCATGGAGTCTTCAGAGCAGAACCCAGCCGAGTCTCCCCTTCATCGGTAGGGTGGTCAAGCTGGAGGTCCTCAAATCCCTCCGTTATTTCATCGACCATCACCCTAGCATATCCTTCTGGCATCGGCCGATAGTGAAAAGTTGCGCCAGGTTCAGTAGGAAAAACAGAGCCAACAGCCGCCTTGACCTTCATATTAATCCATTGCGTCATAAGGTGGCAATTTTGAGACTCCGTGATGCCATCCACGGGATAGCTGACAGGAGCCGTCAAGACATGCTCCAGCTAAAGCAGCTCGGTGGAAGCCACGCTGCTTCTCCGTTGAGATGGCGGGGTAGCTTCGGGGGATGCTTCGGCAGTTCGTTTGCTGTGATTTTCTTCTCGTTCCTCTATCTCTTGTACCCTAGCGTGCAGCGCCTGCAGTTGGATCTGCTCCACTTTCTTCCTCCTCTCGTGGCATTTGTAACCGCCTGCATTAGGAAACCCAGCCTTCCACGGAATGGAGCTTGGCGTGCCTCGTGTCCGTCCAGGGTGCTCAGGATTCCCGAGGGCCATTGTGAGCTCGTCATTCTCTCTATCTGGAACGAACGTCCCTTGCTGCGCTGCTTCGATATACTACTGAAGACTCTTGAATGGTATTTCCATTTGATCGTTCGTCCAAATGCACTTCCCTGATAAAGGGTCCAAGGTTCCGCCAGCCCCAAAGAACCAAGTCCGGCAATGGTCTGGCCAGTTAATTGTCTCTGGTTCGATCCCTTTATCAACCAGATCATTCTCAGTCTTGGCCCACTTAGGCCAGGCTGCGAGGTAGCCACCAGACCCCGTGCGATGGTAATGCTTCTTCTTTGCAACATTTTTCTTGTTTGTCGCCGACATCTTCTTACTCTTTTCCGATGTCTTGTGGGCCACAAATGTGGGCCAGTGATCTCTGATCTTCTCATATCTGCCCTTGAATTCTGGTGTCTCTTTATTTTCGACAAACTTATTCAGCTCTTTCTTCCACCTCCTGAATAGTTCTGCCATCCTCTTAAGAGCAAAAGACTTGATTAATTGCTCTTTAACTGGCTTCTCCAGATCATCCTCTGGCGGTAGCGTGAAATTTGACTTCAGCTCGGTCCAAAGATCATTTTTCTGCATATCATTGACATAAGACACCTCAGGGTCTTATGTAGCCGGCTTTAACCATTGCTGGATGCTGATCGGGATCTTGTCCCTAACCAGAACCCTGCACTGAGCAACAAATGCGCTCTTTTTCCGGAGGGGTTCAATCGATTGGTCGTCAGGCGCGATTTCTATGATCTCAAACCATTCATCCGAGCTCAACTTCTTCTTCGGGCCTCGTCTCTTTACCGAAGTTGTGCTCGATCCGGAGGGCTAGAAAAAAGCACAAAGACTTAATTAATATGTGTACATACCAAAACAATGAATGCATCAATTAGCTAGTCAGCACAAGATTAACTAATATATATACTTGGCTGGACTCGGTTCGGTCACCGGATACGTCATCACAGTCTCCTTCTTGCACTGGCATTGGGTCATCGGAGCCGTCCTCACGGTCTCCTTCTTGCACCGGCATTAGGTCACCGGAGCCATCATAATCATAGCCAGCTGCTTCTAGACCATCGGTGTCGTTGAGAAACAATGAGCAGATGGCATCACTTCCTCGTGCGATTATGTCCCCCAACAACTCTTCTTGTACTTCCTCTCAGGCGGTGTCCATAGTTTCTACAAATATTTACAACATGGCAATTATTATTTAAAGATGACAGATGGATATATTAGTGGCAAACGTAGAACTAATATTAATTAGTGGCCTCGACGCTGCTTCTCAAGGGTTTGGGGTGTCCTCGACGCTGCTTCTCTAGGGTTTGGGGTGGCCTCGACAACGCTTCAAGGATAAAAAAAGAAGAGGAAGAAGAAGAAAAAAAGAGGAGAAGAAAGAATAGAGGAGTTCTTACTCCTCTATTCTTTCTTCTCCTCTTTTTTTCTTCTTCTTCCTCTTTTTTTATCGGGAACGAGGGTTGTCGAGGGTCGCCGAGCGGTAGAGGAAACCCTAAATAGCAAGTATCGTGGGTGTGAGATACATGTGGCCATCGGTGTCAGACACTACATCCACGTCCCACAAGTGACGTGGGCGTCGAGGCCCGCGTCACTTGTGGGACGTGGATGTAATGTCTGATACCGACGCCCACATGTATCTCACACCGACGATACTTGCTATTTAGGGTATATCGACCCCCCCCTCATGTTGAACTTATCGGGAGGTGGTATATATATCGACCCCCCCCCGTGTTGAAGTTATCGGGAGGGGGTATATCGACCCCCCCTAGTGTTGAAGTTATCGGGAGGGGGTATATCGACCCCCCCTCGTGTTGAAGTTATCAGGAGGGGTATATCGACGATGACAGACCCGATAAAACATAAGAATACGAAGAAGAAATAAAAAGAGGAGAAGAAGAAAGGAATAGAGGAGAAGATCAAAGAAAAAAAGAAGAAAAAAAAGAGGAGAAGAAGAAAGGAATAGACGAGAAGAAGAAAAAATAGAAAAAATTTATATTTTTTCTTCTTCTCTTCTATTCCTTTCTTCTTCTCCTCTTCCTTTTCTTCCTCTCCTCTTCTTCTCCTCTTCCTTTTCTTCCTCTCCTCTTCTTCTCCTTTTTCCTCTTCTTATTTTCCTTTTTCCTCTCCTAAATATATAAAACTTTTCTAGAAATGAAACTAACCTAAAATGTACTAAATCAGAGAACATATATAGATAATCCTTTTCTAAATATTTAAATCTAACTTTTGCATATATGAACATATATACACAGAGAACATACAAACATATATACATTTTTATAAAAAAGCAAAATACAAAATACAAACTTATATATGAAAAAAATCTGAAACGAAGAAATATACACAATATATATACTGACATATATACATAATATACACAAAGAAGCAATAAACACAAGCATATAATATATGAAAAAAAAACAGGGGAGGGGCGCCGGCCGGATCAACGGAGGGGCAGGGCGACGGCGACGGGCGGGCCGGGGTGACGGCGACGGGCGGGGCGGGGCAGGGGCGACGGTGACGGGAGGGGCAGGGCGACGACGACGGGCGGGCCGGGGCGAGCGACGACGGCGTCGAGCGAGGGCACGGCCGACAGCGAGCAGGCTGCGATGGCGACCTCGGGCGGCTAGGGGAGGCGACGGCGACGTCGGGGTAGGGGCCGGCGTCGAGGTGCAGTGCAGCAGCTTGGCGGTGTTGGAAGTTTAGTCCCACCTCGCTAGCTGAACAACTGTTTATAAGCTGCGTTGCAGCTCAGGTGCTGAGCTCCTCTCTAATATGCAGGAAGTACTTGCCTACCCTTGTCACTGCCTTGTTGGGCCTGCATCCTGGCCCATGTACAGATGGGTTTCTAGTCGTATGCAGGCCGTGTGGCCCAATAGGTGGCATTTTTATTTTTTCCAGTATTTGTTTTGTTTTTTTAATTATTTATTTTCTTTTGATTCTTGCTCTATTTTTTTATTCTTTTTTCTTTTAGTTTTAGAAAAATTATAAACTTTCTGTTAGTGCCATTAGTTTTCAAATTTGAATAGTTAAAATTTGAATTCTTTGAAATTTATGTGAATCCCAAGTTTGTGATTAACTTTACTAGAAAAATAGTTTCTTTCCCGTTTTTTGTTTTGTTTTCTGCATTATTTATTTTCTTTTGTTTTTTTGCTTTATTTTTTAATTCTATTTTGCTTTTAGTTTTAGAAAAAGTATGAACTTTCTGTCAGTGCCATTAGTTTTCAAATTTGAAAACACTTTTTTGTTTTTTTCTTTGTTGCTTTATTTATTTTATTTTGTTTCTACTTACAACAAAATACTTATTGTTGCTATTTTTTCCATTTTTTTTGTTTTGGTTTCTGCATTATTTATTTTCTTTTGTTTTTTGCTTTATTTTTTAATTCTTTTTGCTTTTAGTTTTAGAAAAATTATAAACTTTCTGTTAGTGCCATTAGTTTTCAAATTTGAAAAAACTTTTTTTTCTTTGTTGCTTTATTTATTTTATTTTGTTTCTACTTACAACAAAATACTTATTTTGCTATTTTTTTCCAGTTTTTTTGTTTTGTTTTCTGCATTATTTATTTTATTTTGTTTTGCTTTATTTTCTTTTGTTTTGTAATCTAGTCGTCGCACTACTCCGGGTGTTTGGAGCGCAGACTGTTCTTGTGTTCATCGACATACGGGGTCACCAAGGTAGAGTTCTGTAGAACTGTGTAGTGTGCTTGAGACCAAGAATATCCGTCCCTGCATATTATTGAGTCACTTCCAAGAGTGCCTTTTCCAGTCAGTCTCCCCTCATACCGCGATTTAGGGAGACCTATCTTCTTAAGGCGAGGAATGAAGTCAACACAAAACCCGATAACATCCTCTGTTTGATGGCCCATGGAGATGCTTCCTTATGGCCTAGCGCAGTTACGGACATATTTCTTTAGGACTCCCATGAACCTCTTAAAGGGGAACATATTGTGTAGAAATATGGGCCCCAGGATGACAATCACGTCGACTAGATGAACTAGGACGTGCGTCATGATATTGAAGAAGGATGGTGGGAACACCAGCTCGAAACTGACAAGACATTGCGCCACATCACTCCTTAGCCTCAGTACGATTTCTGGATCGATCACCTTCTGAGAGATTGCATTGAGGAATGCACATAGCTTAACAATGGCTAATTGGACGTTTTCCGGTAGAAGCCCCCTCAATGCAACCGGAAGCAGTTGCGTCATAATCACGTGGCAGTCATGAGACTTTAGGTTCTGAAACTTTTTCTCTGGCATATTTATTATTCCCTTTATATTCAATGAGAAGCCAGTCGTGACCTTCATACTGAGCAAGCATTCAAAGAAGATTTCTTCCTCTTCTTTTGTAAGAGCGTAGCTGGCAGGACCTTTATAGTGCTTCAGAGGCATGCCGTCTTTTTCGTGCAAACGTTGCAGGTCCTCTCGTGCCTCAGGTGTATCTTTTGTCTTCCCATACACGCCCAAGAAGCCTAGCAGGTTCACGCAAAGGCTCTTCATCACGTGCATCATGTCGATTGAAGAGCGGACCTCTAGGTCTTTCCAGTAGGGTAGGTCCCAAAATATAGATTTATTCTTCCACATGGGTGAGTGTCCCTCAGCGTCGTTCGGAACAGCTAGTCCGCCGGGACCCTTTCCAAAGATTACGTGTAAATCATTGACCATAGCAAGTACGTGATCACCGGTACGCATGGCGGGCTTCTTCCGGTGATCTACCTCGCCTTTGAAATGCTTGCCTTTCTTTCGACATTGATGGTTGGTCGGAAGAAATCGAGGATGGCCCAGGTACAAATTCTTCCTGCATTTGTCCAGGTATATACTTTCAGTGTCATCTAAATAGTGCGTGCATGTGTGGTATCCTTTGTTTGTCTGTCCTGAAAGGTTACTGAGAGCGGGCCAATCGTTGATGGTCACGAACAGCAACGCCTTTAGGTTAAATTCATCCTGTCTTTGCTCATCCCATGTACGTACACCGTTTCCATTCCACAACTGTAAATTTTCTTCAACTAATGGCCTTAGGTACACATCAATGTCGTTGCCGGGTTGCTTAGGGCCTTGGATGAGAACTGGCATCATAATGAACTTCCGCTTCATGCACATCCAAGGAGGAAGGTTATACATACATAGAGTCATGGGCCAGGTGCTGTGATTGTTGCTATGCTCCCCGAAAGGATTAATGCCATCCGCGCTTAAAGCAAACCATACGTTCCTTGGGTCCTTTGCAAACTCATCCCACTACTTTCTCTCAATTTTTCTCCATTGCGACCCGTCAGCGGGTGCTCTCAACTTCCCGTCTTTCTTTCGGTCCTCACTGTGCCATCGCATCAACTTGGCATGCTCTTCGTTTCTGAACAGACGTTTCAACCGTGGTATTATAGGAGCATACCACATCACCTTCGCAGGAACCCTCTTCCTGGCGGGCTCGCCGTCAACATCACCAGGATCATCTCGTCTGATCTTATACCGCAATGCACCGCATACCGGGCATGCGTTCAGATCCTTGTATGCACCGCGGTAGAGGATGCAGTCATTAGGGCATGCATGTATCTTCTCCACCTCCAATCCTAGAGGGCATACGACCTTCTTTGTTGCGTATGTACTGTCGGGCAATTCGTTATCCTTTGGAAGCTTCTTCTTCAATATTTTGAGTAGCTTCTCAAATCCTTTGTCAGCCACAGCATTCTCTGCCTTCCACTGCAGCAATTCCAGTACGGTACCGAGCTTTGTGTTGACATCTTCGCAATTGGGGTACAACCCTTTTTTGTGATCCTCTAACATGCGATCGAACTTCAGCTTCTCCTTTTGACTTTCGCATTGCGTCCTTGCATCGACAATGACCTGGTGGAGATCATCATCATCGGGCACATCGTCTGGTTCCTCTTGATCTTCAGGAGCTTCACCCGTTGCAGCATCATTGGGGACATCGTCTGGTTCCTCTTGATCTTCACCAGCTCCCCCCGTTGCAACATCACCGTATTCAGGGGGCACATAGTTGTCATCGTACTGTTCTTCTTCGCCGTCTTCCATCATAACCCCTATTTCTCCGTGCCTCATCCAAACATTATAGTGTGGCATGAAACCCTTGTAAAGCAGGTGGGAGTGAAGGATTTTCCAGTTAGAGTAAGACCTCGTATTCCCATATTCAGTGCATGGACAACACATAAAACCATTCTGCTTGTTTGCCTCACCCGCATCGAGAAACTCATGCACGCCCTTAATGTACTTGGAGGTGTGTCTGTCACCATACATCCATTGCTGGTTCATCTACGTGCGTTATATATAATTAAGTGTCCAAATTAATAGAAGTTCATCATCACATTACAACCAAAGTACATACATAGTTCTCATCTAACAACATATTGCTCTCTAGAGCATCTAATTAATTAAACCATACATTGAAACTGTGTAAAACATTTCAATGCGAAAACAAATGCGATCATAATCGCAACCAAGGTAACAATTGATCCAACGGCATAATTATACCAAGCCTCGGTATGAATGGCATATTTTCTAATCTTTATAATCTTCAAGCGCATTGCATCCATCTTGATCTTGTGATCATCGATGACATCTGCAACATGCAACTCCAATATCATCTTCTCCTCCTCAATTTTTTTTATTTTTTCCTTCAACAAATTGTTTTCTTCTTCAACTAAATTTAACCTCTCGACAATAGGGTCGGCTGGAATTTCCGATTCACATACATCCTACATAAATAAAATCTATGTCACGTTGGTCGGCATAATTTTCATAAATAATAAATGAACCAATAGTTATAAAGATAATATATATACCACATCCGAATCATAGACAGGACAATGGCCGACGGGGGCGGATACCAAAACCATCGCACTATATAAGATGAAATAATAGAAGTAAGAAGATAATACAAGTATGTATGTAAACATACAAGTAAGAATATTTTTTCCTTTCAGAAAGAAGATAAGAACAAGAGGCTCACCACGGTGGTGCCGGCGATGAGCTCGGCGCGGGTGATCGACGGTGGTGAAGACGGGGACGGGGCGTGACGGACCGCTAAACCTAGACAAATATTGAGGAAAATGGAGCTTGGAGGTCGAGATTGGAGAGGAGAAAGCTTAAGTAGTGTGGCTCAGGCATTCCATCGAACACCTTGTGTGCATAGGAGGTGAGCTAGAGCACCACCAAGCCCTCTCCCCCTCGGCCAGAAGAAAACAGAGCAGTGTGCTCTGCTCTAAGGCGAGGGGGTATATATAGGCACGTCATTGGTCCCGGTTGGTGGCATGAACCGGGACTAAAGGGGAGCCTTTGGTCCGAGTTCAAGCCACCAACCGGGACCAATGGTGGTGGGCGAGGAGCAAGGCCCATTGGTCCCGGTTCGTCCCACCAACCGGGACCAAAAGGTCCAGACGAACCGGGACCAATGGCCCACGTGGCCCGGTCGGCCCCCTGCGCTCACGAACCGGGTCCAATGCCCCCATTGGTCCCGGTTCTGGACTCAATCGGGACTAATGGGCTGACCCGGCCTGGACCGTTGCCCCTTTTCTACTAGTGCTAGACCATTTTGAGCAGCACGGAGGTACGCCTCTCCAGTATTGAAGGCATCAAATGCCTCTGGTGAGAAGCAAGCGTCGCGGAGTACGGCCCGACGACGCCTATGATTCATGGCGCTCTCCACTTCTGAATTTGTAGCGGATAGTCTATCCGCATCCTCTGTAGGGGGAGTATCCGGCGTCTGCCCCATGTCGGCTTCCGCCTCTATGTCCGGTCCTGGAGCCCGACTAGTGGAAGCGTGATTGGTAGCCTCACCGGACATATTCCGGCGAGCGTTTTTTCTGTTAAAGAAACATGGACGTCATTACATTTTGAGAAAGACGACAACCACGGAGAGGGGTTTTTGTCATACCTCTGTGCCGGCGTCTCCGTCCAGACCGCCTTCCTTTTTGGCCTGCCCGGCCTCGGTGCCTCTTGTTGGCGAGTTGCTGCGGGTTCGGCACGGCGTCCCGAATGCCTTCCATGTAAAACACCATATGCATATGGTAGGTGAAGTGTCTAAAAGGGGATCCTAGTTTTTGGAGTTGGGATTTTTGGTTTTTCTTACATGCTACGTAGGAAGCAGTCCGGGATAGTCGGCCGTAATGGCCACCATGGCATCATCACAGCTTAATTGATAGAACTGCCGGTCTATCAGCTCCATGAATATGTCTGGATCTTCTTCGAGTCCGGGACCGGGGGCCCGGTCAGGATCCTCTGGTTGTGGAGATGGGTTGTTGACCTCCCTTATAGCTTTTTGCAGTTCCTGACGCAAAATGGCAAGGTGAGTACCTACGACAAAGAATGCAGGAAGAATGAGAGTAAGGAGATATAACTCACCCAGCTTGGAGGGTTGTACATGGAGAATCCATCCCGTGGCTTGATGCGGATGAACTCCTCTTCCTCTCCCTTGAAAAACTCGGACAGAATTTTTGCTAAAGCAGTAGCATTGTCCGCACCCTTACGCCCGCAATGGGTGGCATCATCCTCCCCGTTAAAACACCACAGGGGGTGCCCTCGATATTGAAGTGGTTTCACTCCCTGCATTATGCATATTGACATAACCTCGATTACTGTCAATCCTGCTTGAGCCAGCGCTTTAATCTGGTTCATCAGGTAAAGGACTTCTCCGTTGTCTTCCTCCTGGGGGCTCCGTGGGCACCAACTTCGGCGTTTCTTCAGAGGAGCATTGTTGAAGTCAGGAAGACCCCATCGAACAGGGTCCGGAAGGGGGGCGTCCTCCATATAAAACCATTCCGAAGGCCAGTCTTCGGACGTCTTCTTCGGAGTACCGGACGAGGATCTGGTTTCGGCGATGCGCCATATTTCTGCTCCGCCCACTTGATAAAGTGACCCCTTCTGTGTGCGGGGGACGAGGCAAAATAACCTTTTCCACAGCTCGAAATGAGCCTTGCAGCCCAGGAATATCTCTCAGAGGGCAACATAGCCGGCGATATGTAATATGGAAGTAGGGGTGAAATTATGCAGTTGGAGGCCGTAAAACTCCAGGAGCCCGCGGAGGAACGGATGAATTGGAAATCTGAGTCCCCTTAATAAGTAAGGAACAAGGCATACCCGCTTCCCCTTAGAGGGACTGGGGAAGCTCTCCGCTTGCTCCCCGCCATTGTAGGTGGCGAGCCCAACTCTGATGGGAACCATATACGCTAGAGGGAGAAATCTCTTAGTCTGCAGTTTGACTAATCGACTGTGTGGGACAAAACACCACCCAATCACCGGGCTTGGGGCTACGGGGGCGGGAGGAGGAGCTGCGGTTTGTCGGCCATGCTGGAGTGGATTTTTTTGAAGCGCGCTCCGATGGATTCTCACTGGGGGAGGATGATATGGATTGGATCTAAGAATCCCCATCCCTTTACTAGACAATTTATTTATCTGGCTAGGGAGGCGAATGTAAAAACGCCCTGGCTCCTCGTACGCGTGGAAGATAGCCCTTATTGGGCGTAGAAGCCAAGAGGTCCAACATTTATGGGGCCGGACACTGCTTAACAAAAATTCGAAATATGGAGAAGAACCCGCCTTGAAATGCCGAAAACAATACTGCGTGTCGGACTTGACGTCATTGAAGCCTGGTTCGAGGGCTACTGAGGGAGTCCTGGATTAGGGGGTCTCCGGACAGCCGAACTATATCCTTTGGCCGGACTATTGGACTATGAAGATACAAGATTGAAGACTTCATCCCGTGTCCGGATGGGACTCTCCTTGGCGTGGAAGGCAAGCTAGGCAATACGGATATGTATATCTCCTCCTTTGTAACCAACCTTGTATAACCCTAGCCCCCTCCGGTGTCTATATAAACCGGAGGGTTTTAGTCCGTAGGACAACATACAATCATACCATAGGCTAGCTTCTAGGGTTTAGCCTCTCTGATCTCGTGGTAGATCAACTCTTGTACTACTCATACTATCAAGAATAATCAAGCAGGACGTAGGGTTTTACCTCCATCAAGAGGGCCTGAACCTGGGTAAAACATTATGTCCCCTGCCTCCTATTACCATCCGCCTTAGACGCACAGTTCGGGACCCCCTAATCGAGATCCACCGATTTTGACACCGACAAGGACCCTTTGTGGTCAGCAAAAATCTGAACACCGGGTCATACTACCTTATCGATGTTCGGGACCACAAGGACTCACGCACGTCAGAGGAGGAGACCGCCGGCCGTGGAATATTGCTCATCTTTGGCCTTATTACACCAAAGCCACCGGCTGTTGTGATGTACATATTTTTTCAATGTATATATTATGATGAATACAATAAAGTAGGCATCCCTGATAATTCAGGGCCTCTGTCGTTTCATTTCTGAGAATAATGAGTCTTTATTGTCACTTCATATAATCACTTGGGGGCTTGCTGCTCATTGAGCATAGCTATGATTACCCTCTTGATTCGGCTTGTACGCCATGATTACCAAATACTTGGGGGCTTCCTGCTCATTGAGCATAGCTATGACTACCCCTTCTGATTCCACAATTTTATACCAGCTGGACATCTATTACTTTGGTGGGCTTCCTCGCTCATCAAAAATAGGCAGTATCCATCCAATGAGAGCTAGATGACTGAACGCATTGATACCGACTTAACCACTGGAATCAATATTAGCCATAGGGGCTCCTAGTCTCTCAACAAGTAGTTGAAATGGTCAAACTTTGTTGCACTAATCATGGCCTTTGTCTCCACTAAAGCGCGACACCTATGGAGCAGGGAAGGATCATTATGCCTACTGCCCAAATAAGAGACGATCCGGGTTACCACACCCCTCCAAAGTTGAGTTGTATCTCATGGCCACTGCACTCACGAGACCGGGATCTCAAATCCTTAAGGAATTGCGACTCGAGTAATAATGAAACGCACTACTTGAGACGAGAGGGCAGGACTATCTAAGAAGACCCTAAGAGTGTGGTATCAAACGCCTCCAAAACCCAGTTGTATATTGTGTATACTCACCTCATTCACTTATCAGTAAAATGCATAACACTTTGTACAACCACAAACAACTGTTGACCATTGTTTTGGACACCATCCACCCACATTCAAAGATTCTGAAATAGGCGCAAACTAGGGGCATCTTGCGGCGAGAGCGGTCAAGCACAGGTCCTTAGCAATTGCCATGGTAGGTCACCTAATATTTGTGCAGAAACCAAAACGCCTTCTCAGGAATCACGACCTGAACACTGATCAATGAGAGTACATATTCTCTCTCTTGGAATATATACCAATACATGACCTTGGCGAGCGGCCGAAAGAATCAATGCTCAGGAGAGCCAACACCCGTCTCAGCGAGGAGTGTGGAGCGTGCGCCCCACGCAGTATCAGCCGTTGTGTCCAGACTCGTCTTGAGTGTGCGCCTATCCGAGCGCTCACCAACCTACCACTACATGATGAGTTCCTGTTTGCGTGGATAAAAAGAAGTAGAGAGGGAGATCATCTGTGTTTTCAGCAATAGCGAGAGCCGGGCTCCGCCCTGATTCAGAGCCGACCTATATCTCCTACTCTCGGGAGGAAGCTGATGGTCTCAGGAGGTACGGCGATGGTCGGGGGAGCGCCATTAATGCCTAAGAGTGGAATATCCGTCCCCAATTCCTGCGCGTCACATCGGCAATCATCACTTCTCTCCATCGACGCATGGGGTCAAGTGAGATGCACAACACGCCTAAGTGCGTGGTAACCTTGCTTCCAGGTAAAAGTAGTTATTTCTTGTCGTAGACGGTGTATTAGGTTTGGTGATAAGGTAATGTTATTCATAAGATAGATCGAGTTGAAGTCTTATGTTAGGCGCGATCTTGAGCAACCAAAAATATAGACGAACGATTCTATAAACGCTTCGATGAATAATTGAGTTGGCTCTACGCATGACTTTTGCTTATAAGTCATAATGGCGTATGTTGTCTATGTGTGCAACCTATAAACAGCGCCGCCCTGACGTGGCTCATTTGAGATATTATTCCAGATATGACCTATCAGTATCCAAGGAAATAGTATGTTGCATGTCCTTGCGGAGTCTTTAGTAGGTCATTCACTACATTATAGGTTAGATTGATCTAGTAAATCACCGACAGTGACATTTAATGCGGCATCCACTCAGCCTAAGCATTCGCGATACGCTTTTCACGTACTTTCAAACATGTCGGCAGGATATACGCCGCGTGGGATGATATAGTTTGAGGAGTTCACTTGGTAGTTCAGCGTGAAGTATCGCTTAAATGCCTCAATTGTATTCCCACGTAAGTTGCAGGCCTTCTATTGAGGAGCACACTTACATCGACTCTTATAGTGTTCCGTTACTAGACGCAGCTACGGTGTACGGTAGAGGACCAGGAGTCATTCGCTACACGTCCTCTTTATCCATAATCGAATGCTATCTGTATGATGCTATATTATGCAGACTACTATGTTCATGTAGCATTGATGACTGAGAGCTAGTTCTGATGTCTATCCTTCTGATGTTATCAATCTGGTCACTGACGGATAAGGCGTACAATCAGACATACACTTGACGGCTCATACACGAGGTCAGATGCCTACCGAGCTTGTGTCCACATATTGACTTTTTTTCTTAGTATACATCTTCTCTATCTTTGCTCCGACAGGGATATCAAATTGAGCTATTCAAAGCCTAATACACTGTTAACTGGTATTGCCTCCATTTACGAGTACATCCCATAATACTTCTGCATACAAAATTACCTGTTGCTAACACTGAACTATAAATGGTCTATTATATTCGGTGCAATGGGTGGAATCGGACGAGAGGGCCACTCTTTCTGTTTACAATACTATAGAGATTATCATCTTCTGGCTCCGACGCGTAGTTGGAATGCGACGGTAATTTCGAGAGCCTTCGAGATCACTCTATCCACCTTCACATAAACTCGGCTCGACCTATACTGATGTACCTCAGAGCGCCGTTGGTATTGGCGCCTGTTGTCCGGGGAGCCATATCAGTATTCCTGATGAGTCACTTGGGATTTATCTCTTGGCATACTTAGCAACTTATTCGTACCGCGACACTTGAAACATAGGCAGGAAATGAATCACAAGATTCTACTCACCTCAACAAGCAGATGGGACTGCGGGCGAAACGGAAAGCCATCTTAAGCCCTACAGCGCAGGAGCTATTGGCATATCACGCAGGCATGCAGGCTTATCCCAAGGTCAAACCCTTGCATATAAGGACGTTGACTTAATAGAAATATAAGATTTCCAATCATACCGTACTCCTGCCATTCAGGGGCTTCGACTAGGTGATCGGTTTCACAGGCGTCTCACTCGATGATGCCAGACTTCATTAATCTTTTCGCAATCGCCTCGCACCTATCTGATCAAAATATTACATATATCACGGCCTATGCTGAGGCAATATGTACTGCCACTCGTCCGAACATATGGTGATATTCTCCTGATGGACTGCACAATTGCTTAGTGGTTATCGAGCACTGTGAAAAGGGATATAATTTATTGAAAACTGATAATTAGTCCTCGACCTCAACGCACACAGAAGGGGTCAACTTGTGGAATGTCATAGAAGAAATGTTCTCTGCCACCGCAGTAGATATGTAAATTGCCTGTTGTCTGCTGAGGGTTATGTTATGGATGAAGACTACTAAGACTGAGATTTTCTTGCAATGATAGATATGATCTTAAGAAATTATTAGCTAAGCTGAAAGAAAAGTCTTGAATGCTAGAATGAAATATGACCCTGCTTTTGCTACTTCACCTATCTTTATTACTGATAAGGATTATGATTTCTCTGTCGATCCTGAGTTAATTACTTTGTTTGAGTCTGATCCTTTTTATGGCTATGAATCTGAAACTGTTGTGGCACATCTTACTAAATTAAATGATATAGCTACCCTGTTCACTAATGATGAGAAAACTCGCTATTACTTTACCCTTAAGTTGTTTCGTTTTCATTAAAGGGTGATGCTAAAACATGGTTTAACTCTCTTGATCCTGGTTGTGTGTGTAGTCCCTAGGATATGATTTATTACCTCTCTGCTAAATATTTCCCCGCTCATAAGAAACAAGCTGCCTTAAGGGAAATATATAATTTTGTGCAAATTGAAGAAGAGAGTCTCCCACAAGATTGCGGGAGGATTCTCCGATTACTTAATGCTTTGCCTGATCATCCTCTCAAGAAAAATGAAATACTTGATATCTTTTATAATGGACTAACCGATGCTTCCAGAGACCACCTGGATAGTTGTACTGGTTGTGTTTTCAGGGAAAGAGCTGTTGATCAAGCTGAATTGCTATTGAATAATATATTGAGTAATGAAAATGATTGGACACTTCCTGAACCAACTCCTAAGACGGCTCTGAAGAAAAGGGGTATTCTATTTCTCAGTCCTGAAGATGTGCAAGAGGCAAAGAAATCTATGAAAGAAAAAGGTATTAAAGCTGAAGATGTTAAGAATTTACCACCTATTGAAGAAATACATGGTCTTGATAACCCGACACAGGTAGTAAAGGTAAATTCTCTCTATATATATTTGATGAAGGTGATATTCCTCATAATAAGTCTACTAGCCAATGCTTGGATGAGTTTGATAATTTTATTGTTAAACAAGAAAATTTCAATGCTTATGTTAGTAGACAATTGAAACGTAATGCTTATATGATTGGACACTTGAGTGATTATATGTCTAGAGTTAAAGGTGAACTTAAAATTATTAGTACATGCTTCTATGGTTACCACTCAAGTAGAACAAGTGCTTAAAGCTCAAAATGATTTGCTCATTGAATTAAATAATAAGAAAAATGATAATGTTGTTAGAGTTGTGACTAGAGGGGGTAAAATGACTCAGGAACCTTTGTATCCTGAGGGCCACCCTAAGAGAATTGAGCAAGATCCTCAGAGAACTAATGTTGGTGCACCTAGTCCTTCTAAAAGGAAGAAAAAGAAAAATGATAGGACTTTGATTGCTCCTACTGAACCTGTTGTTGACACACCTGAGAATCCCAATGATATTTCTATTTCTGATGCTGAAACACAGTCTGGTAATGAACATGAACCTATTGATAATGTTAATGATGATGTTCATGTTGATGCTCAACCTAGCAATAACAATGATGTAGAGGTTGAACATGCTGTTTATCTTGATAACCCACAATCAAAGAATCAACGTTATGATAAGAGAGACTGTGTTGTTAGGAAGCATGGTAAAGAAAGAGAAGCTTGGGTTCAGAAACCCATGCCTTTTCCTCCTAAACCATCCAAGAAAAAGGATGATGAGGATTTTGAGCGCTTTGCTGAAATGATTAGACCTATCTTTTTGCGTATTTGTTTGACTGATATGCTTAAAATTAATCCTTATGCTACGTATATGAAAGATATTGTTACAAATAAAAGAAAGATACCGAAAGCTGAAATTTCCACCATGCTTGCTAATTATACTTTTAAAGGTGGAATACCTAAGAAACTAGGAGATCCAGGAGTACCAACTATACCATGCTCCATTAAAAGAAACTATGTTAAAACTGCTTTATGTGATCTTGGAGCCGGTGTTAGTGTTATGCCTCTCTCTTTATATCATAGACTTGATTTGAATAAGTTGACACCTACTGAAATATCTTTGCAAATGGCTGACAAATCAACTGCTATACCTGTCGGTATTTGTGAGGATGTGCATGTTGTGGTTGCAAACGTTACTATTTTAACGGACTTTGTTATTCTTGATATTCCCGAGGATGATACTATGTCTATTATTCTTGGTAGACCCTTTTTGAATACTGCAGGGGCTGCTATTGATTGCAACAAAGGCAATGCCACTTTTCATGTTAATGGTAATGAGCATACGGTACACTTTCCGGGGAAACAACCTCAAGTCCACATTATTAATTCTATTGGTAAAACTTCAACAATTACTATTGGAGGTTTTGAATTCCCCCTTACTACTGTCAAGAAGAAATATGATATTCTTATTGTTGGGGATGTGCATATCCCCATTGAGGTAACCTAGTGTTATTCGAAAATTCTCCGGTTTCATGTTATTCAAAAAGAGTTTGTTAACAATACTTGATCAACCTTGTTAGTGGATTCCTTTTGATGAGCATGAGATGGATGAAGTTAGAAAGCACAACTCTCTGTACCCTCCTTTTACTTTCTGTTATTTAGATTAAATAAAGCAAAAATAGTATTTTCTATCCATTTTCTGAATTATCCTTGCAATAAAAAATACCCCGAAAATAGAAGTTCTCCAAATGTCCTGAAATTTTTTTATGATTTTTTTAGAATATTTAAGAATATTTGGCACTAATAACACACCTAGGGACCCACCACCTGGCCACGAGGGTCCAAGGCATGCCCACCCCCCGGGGCGCACCCCTGCCTCATGGACCCCACATGGGCTGCCTCCACTTATTCCTGCACCCACACACTTCGCCTTCCACCAGAAAAAATCCTCCACCGGCTCAAACCCGAGTTCTAGCTCATCTTGCTACCATTTTTGATCTCCTAGCTCAAAGCTCCATTCACAAAACTGCCTTGGGGGATTGTTCTTCGGTACGTGACTCCTCCAATGGTCCAATTAGTTTTTGTTCTAGTGCTTTATTTATTGCAAAATTTTGCTGCTTAGGTGACCCTGTTCTTGAGCTTGCATGTCAAATTTATGTGGTCAAAAGTAGTTTTAATGCATGATATGGCCGCTAGGCACTTGTAGGAGTAGTTACTATCAATATTGTTGAGTTTAGTTCACTTTTATTTTAGGTCACTAAAAGTTTCAAAAAAAATTCAGAGGAAGAAATATGTTTAGGAAAATGTACCAAGGTGGTTCCTCAAGGAAGCAAGGCCCAATGTCCGCGATATGTGAGCCAGACAATGAACTACCAAGGGAAGCTCAAGTTCGGCGTTGTGAATGGCCGTCAAAGGATTTCATGGTCCAGGCAGGCATCAAGGATGAATTTGACGCATATGTGCGTAATGCTGATCTTGAGAGCTTCGTGTTAGATAAGTGCCGGCAATACCACTATCTAACTGATTCCTTTGTGAGAAGGTTTACATTTACATCCTCGCGCAATTCTCAACCTAGAAGATTTTAATACTGCTTGTAAACTCCCGCACTGGGGTAATGTTAGTGAACCTCGCAAATATGAATATAAAGACTTTCTTGCTAGTATTACTATGGGGTAATCTAGGGAGATTACACAAGCTACCATAGGGAGCATTCATTTCCCTTCCATACATTATTTTGCTCTCTTCATTGGTAGATGCATTGTCACATGTGTGTTCCAGATCTTAGTGTCCTCAAGAGTGCGGTATTAGGTGATAAACAATATAATTTGGGGGCTATTGTTGCATGTAGGTTGCATCACAATAGTATAAGTGGAGATTTGTTTGGTGGAATTTATGCAACTCATGTAGCTAACTATCTTGATATACCCATATGTGGAAATGATATTGAGTTGCCTCCTGCTTACCTAGATTATAATGTCATGGTTTGCCATCAATTTGTTGAGAGGAACGATTGGTTCCTCCAGTACCGACTAATCTTTGACAGACGGCGCATCGTCCATGTTGCTCTCCCTGCTCCTGCTTTCTTTGACTTTCAGGCAAAAAGGAGATATGTTATAACCAGGGAGGAGGCGAACGAGTACGAGAGGAGGATGGAGGCATCTCGCCTTCAAGCTGCAGCTCGTAAGGCAGTAGCTATTGCATCTCAGTACGACCCCAGCTACAACTTTGGATATCCACCGGCCAGCCATGGCCATAGACCAACTTAGGCCAAAAGCCTAAGATTGGGGGTGTACGTATTTCTCACCGACATTACATTCATGTTCACACACTCATGCCAGTTGCCGGTGCTCATACTTTTTCATTGTATCATCCATGCTAGTTTATTTTCTTTTTAAGCTTTCTTCTTGTATGTTTGAAAAACCTTAATAAAAAACCAAAAAATTAGTTGTAGCTTTTAGCTAGTTTATTTTCCATGCTTGTAGTAGTAGTAATTAAAAAGAAAACCCAAAAAGATTTCTCGCTCTTCTTTTTTTTTGTTGGGAGCTTTCCCGTGTAAATAGTTTTGTTTCTTTTCTTTTCTTTGGGGGTCGAGAGGAGAAGACCATGATGAAAATGTTGAGTGGCTCTCATATGCATTATTGTTGATTTAACAAAGAGCCCATATTACCTTGTCTTCTCCCTTGTATTGAATGCTTGCAGATTCCAGCTTAGTCCAATGCACGTGCACTATTATTATTATCCACACCTTTTGGTTGTGCAAGTGAAAGGCAATAATGACGATATATGATGAACTGATTGAGATGAGAGAAGCTGGTATGAACTCGATGATACGTCCATTTTGCATCATGCTTTTATATCGATATTTATTGCATTATGGGCTGTTATTACACATTATGTCACAATACTTATGCCTATTCTCTCTTATTTTACAAGGTTTAAATGAAGAGGGAGAATACTGGCAGCTGGAATTTTGGGCAGCAAAAGGAGCAAATATTAGAGACCTATTCTACACAACTCCAACAGTCATGAAACTTCACGGGAGCATGTTTCAGAATATATAAAAAATATTGGGCGAAAGAAGTACCAGAGGTGGGCCACCCAGCATCCATGAGGGTGGGGGCATGCCCCCAGCCTCATGGGCCCCCTCGCAGCCCTCTGATGCCCATCTTTGGCTATATGGAGTCTTTCGTCGAGGAAAAAAATCATAAGCTAGCTCATGGGACGAAACTCCGCCGCCACGAGGCGGAACCTTGGCGGAACTAATCTAGGGCTCTGGCGGAGCTGTTGTGCCGGGGAAACTTCCCTCCAGGAGGGGGAAATCATTACCATCGTCATCACCATCGATCCTCTCATCGGGAGGGGTTCAATCTCCATCAACATCTTCACCAGCACCATCTCATCTCAAACCCTAGTTCATCTCTTGTATCCAATCTTTGTCCCAAAGCCTCAGATTGGTACCTGTGGGTTGCTAGTAGTGTTGATTACTCCTTGTAGTTAATGCTAGTTGGTTTATTAGGTGGAACATCATATGTTCAGATCCTTTATGCATATTAATACCCCTCTGATTATGAACATGAATATGATTTGTGAGTAGTTATGTTTGTTTCCGAGGACATGGGAGAAGTCTTGCTATAAGTAGTCATGTGAATTTGGTATCTGTTCGATATTTTGATGAGATGTATGTTGTATTTCTTCTTGTGGTGTCATGTGAACGTCGACTACATGACACTTCACCATTGTTTGGGCCTAGGGGAAGGAATTGGGAAGTAATAAGTAGGTGATGGGTTGCTAGAGTGACAGAAGCTTAAACCCTAGTTTATAAGTTGCTTTGTAAGGGGCTGATTTGGATCAATATGTTTCATGCTATGGTTAGGTTTACCTTAATACTTCTGTTGTAGTTGCGGATGCTTGCAATAGGGGTTAATAATAAGTGGGATTCTTGTACAAGGAAGGGAAGTACCCAAGCACTGGTCCACCCACATATCAAATTATCAAAGTACCGAACGCGAATCATATGAGCGTGATGAAAACTAGCTTGACGATAATTCCCATTGGTCCTCGGGAGCGCTTTCCTTTATATAAGAGTTTGTCCAGGCTTGTCCTTTGCTACAAAAAGGATTGGTCCATCTTGCTGCACCTTATTTACTTTTATTACTAGTTACCCGTTACAAATTACCTTATCACAAAACTATCTGTTACCGATAATTTTAGTGCTTGCAGAGAATACCTTACTGAAAACTGCTTATCATTTCCTTCTGCTCCTCGTTGGGTTTAACACTCTTACTTATCGAAAGGACTAAGATAGATCCCCTATACTTTTGGGTCATCAAGACTCTTTTCTGGCACCTTTGTCGGGGAGTGAAGCGCATTTGGTAGGTGGAATTTGGTAAGGTAAAATTTATATAGTGTGCTGAAATTTACTGTCACTTGTTACTATGGAACATAATCCTTTGAGGGGCTTGTTCGGGGTATCTTCACCCCGACCAGTAGAGAAAAGAGTTTCTCCTCAACCTACTGAACCTACTGAAAATGTTTACTTTTAAATTCCTTCGGGTATAATAGAGAAACTGCTAGCTAATCCTTTCACAGGTGATGGAACACTACATCCCGATTTGCACTGTAGCGACCCGACCCGAATGTATCAAGTCTCTGTGCTTAAGTGCCATCCCTGGATCGATATGCTGACTCACACAGTACTCGAGGATTTTTAACAAAGGTAAATCACATGTATAAAGTGACGTAAATACTATTACCTCAATCCAAAATAGCGGAAGTAACAAGGTTGTGGATTCCCATCAACACCAACGGCAAGGTTGAGTGTAGAAATCGTAACCCTAACGTATCACTTACTCGTCGAAAGATAATCCTGCAACATGAGACGTTGCAGCCACAAAGGGTCAGTACATTGAATGTACTGGCAAATTCACACCATAGAGAATGATGAATAAAGGCTATCACTACGTGCATATTTGGCTGGTGGAAAAGCTCTATGGTTATAGTTTTTGCGAAAAGCCAATTTTTCCCTACTGCAAAGGAATAAATTTTATTTAACTATCTAGGTAGTTGTTAAACATTGAGAATGGTTGACAGCATTCTCAATCCCAATTAAGTAACATCATTAAAAACCCAACAAAATTAATTAGAGTAACATGATGAGATTCACATGATAATCCAAGTACTAGATACTCAAGTTGTCCATAACCGAGGACACGGCTAATCATGATTAGTTTATACACTCTGCAGAGGTTTGCGCACTTTTCCCCACAAGACTCAATCTCCTCCGTTGGGATTCTCGCACTACATGGTGTTTGAGAAACGAATGACCCAGACATATTCTTTCAGAAGCGCTAGCACCTTACGATTGGGTAGACCATTACACCTACTTTCCCCAACATCTGCTAGTCTACCACTGTAAGAGTTCGCACGACTTAGTCAACTATGCTAGAGCCCATAGTAGCTTGTGGCTGCACACAGAAGTTTCTAGTTTGAATAATCTTATGATCACTTTGAGACTGGGTGGCGATCCATAAAGAAAAACAGGCAATCACTGGAATACCCAGGTGCCTAAATAGGCAATCACTGGAATACCCAGGTGCCTCAATCCACCCAGATGTGTGTTAAAGTTACCACCTTAAGTAAACCATTAATTAACAATCTCACATCTGTCATGAATACTCTCAAACCCAATCCACGTCTATGAGCATAGCATAGAAGTATAAGCATAACGTAATAGTAACTCCCAAGGTTTGAATGTAGGGCAATAGGTTCCTACCTCATCAACTACTTCCCAATACCCACATGTTATCACTCCTACTCATGCAATGTTTGAGGGTGAAACTAATGCATAAAAACTGGGTATGATAGGGATATGATCAAAGTGTGAACTTGCCTGCAATGTTGATGAAGATGATTCGCCCTCAAAACTCTTGATATTTATACTCGTCACACTCCGGTCAATCTATCTTAAGCAAGCAATAGTAACCACACATAAGCAATCAGTCATCAGAAAGAACGAAGAAGACACTTCGGAAAACATCAAAACCAAGCAAATAACTCTTGCAACATAAAATAATTTCTAACAGTACCAAAATTATGTGAATTTGGCCTTATCAATAGGTTTAGGTCAACAGCTTCGCTTTGCAAAAAGAATCAACTCAAACGGGATTACGGAACTCAAGTTATGTTCAAACGAAGTTTGAATTCAAATATGGTCTAATTCAAATTTTAAAATTTCAAAAACATGTTTGAGTTGGATTACTGGATAGAGGGGATCATAATGAAGAAGTGAGCATTGGATTCGTTGGATTTGGACAAACGAGCAAAAAGTTGTGATAGACTGAAGATTAGGGACTAAACTACGAAGAAACTAATTACATACGGGTCCCTGACCGAATTTATTAAACAGAAAAAAAACAAAACTATCTATCGAACGTTTGCTACAGAAACCAAACCAATGAAAACCATTCACTCCAAAGGCATAACTAGTGAATTCTCACTACATAACTAAACATAAAAAAATCAGATCTAGGTTTTCTGTAGAAAACCGATCTACGGTTTTTTTAACCGAAATAAAAAGTGGCGGCTTTTACCAGCTCGAGCGAAATAAACCGGCAACGGTGGCGGTTTTACGGTGGCTCTCCGGCAAGGCAGCGACGATGGCGGTTACGACGGATCTCGCCGGCGAGCGGAGGCGGCGGCGAGGGGCAGGGCACTGCAGCGGCGGCGGCGGCGCGATGCGGGGAAGAGAGGGGGCGGCGCGGGGCTTCGGGTTATAAAGGGGCCGGGGCGGCCGGCGCCGTAGGTGCGGCGGACTCCGGTGGGAGTCCCGCACGGGCATGAGGAGGAAGGCGGAGGCGGCGCGCTGGCTAGGCTGGGCCGTGGCCTATTGGGCCGGTCCAGTTCGGCGGCGGAGGAGGATTTTTTTTGTTAACACGGACACATGAAAAATAAAATAAAAGCAAACTAAATGAAAATATTATATAGGCATATTATATACCAAAATTTGCAGAAAAAGATTTTCTACAACATGGACATTTTTATAATGCCAAATAAAATCCACACAAATTCAGATAATTCAAAGAGTGCTACTGGTCTAATAAAATCCAACAAAAACCATTTTAAACATACCAAAATGACTTCAATTTATTTATCTCCAATTTTCTGATGTAGGGAATCATGTTACCCTATTTTCCATATATTTTTATTTTGGAGAAAAATAATATGAATAAAACTCAAATAACTCCAAATTGGAAATAAATTCAAAGGGGCTTTGAATTTAATTGTTTGAAACTCCCAACTCATATTTCATATGTTTTGAAGAAGTCATTTTATCTTCACTCTTGAAAATCATTGAGTTGCATAAAGTTTCTGGATTGGAAATATTTTTCAAATGAAATTCAAATGTTTTCAAAAGCCCTTGTCATTTAAATAAATGGAAGAAGTCATGTCATCTTCTCTCCAGGGTTTGGCGATGAAAAGAATTTGAATTCATGGAGATCAAAATGCAAAATGAAAGTTTGGGAAAGTCCTTTTATTCCCTCTCATTTAACTTTCAAAAAGTTCACTCACTTTCAGTCAATCAATCAAATCTATCTATTTAATATAACATTCCAAAATTTAGAATTTTGGGATGTTACATGCACCTAATCTATGAGGATGAAGTTTGTGGATTATTTAAGCTTGTAGGTATGCCCGAGGATGTTATCAAGAAGAAGGTCTTCCCTTTATCTTCGAAGGGAAATGCATTGACATGGTTTAGGCTATGTGATGATATGGGATCATGGAACTACAACCGATTGAAATTGGAATTTCATCAGAAATATTATCCTATGCATCTTGTTCATCGTGATCGTAATTATATATATAATTTTTGGCCTCGCATAGGAGAAAGCATCGCTCAAGCTTGGGGGAGGCTTAAGTCAATGTTATATTCATGCCCCAATCATGAGCTCTCAAGAGAAATTATTATTCAAAAATTTTATGCTCGACTTTCTCTCGATAATTGATCCATGCTCGACACTTCTTGTACTGTTTCTTTTATGATGAAGACTATTGAATTCAAATGGGATTTATTGGAAAGAATTAAACGCAACTCTGAAGATTGGGATCTCGACGAAGGTAAGGAGTCAGGTATAACGCCTAAGTTTGATTGTGTTAAATCTTTTATGGATACCGATGCTTTCCGTGAATTTAGCACTAAATATGGACTTGAGTCTGAGATAGTAGCTTCTTTCTGTGAATCCTTTGCTACTCATGTTGATCTCCCTAAGGAGAAGTGGTTTAAATATAATCCTCCCATTGAAGTAAAAGTAGTTGCACCTATTAAAGTTGAAGAAAAGACTATCACTTATAATGATTCTGTTGTTCCTACTGCTTATATTGAGAAACCACATTTCCCTGTTAGAATAAAGGATCATGCTAAAGCTTCGACTGTGGTTCGTAAGAGTAATACTAGAACACCTACACCCTCTAAGAAAATTAAAGTTGAACCTAGTGTTGCTATGGTTAAAGATCTCTTGGCCGATAATATTGATGGGCATGTTATTTACTTCTGTGATGAAGCTGCTAGAATTGCTAAACCCGATACTAAACATAAACATAGACGTGTTGTAGGCATGCCTGTTATTTCTGTTAAAATAGGAGATCATTATTATCATGGCTTGTGTGATATGGGTGCTAGTGCTAGCGCAATACCTCATTCCTTATACAAAGAAATTATGCATGATATTGCACCTGCTGAGATAGAGGAAATTGATGTTACAATTAAACTTGCCAATGGAGAAACTATCTCACCAGTTGGGATTGTTAGAGATGTTGAAGTCTTGTGTGGGAAAGTTAAATATCCTGCTGATTTTCTTGTTCTTGGTTCTCGACAACATAAATTTTGTCCCATTATATTTGGTAGACTCTTCTTGAATACTGTTAATGCTAAGATAGACTGCAATAAGGATATTGTTTCTATTGGTTTAGGGGATATGTCTCATGAATTTAACTTTGCTAAATTTTGTAGACAACCCCATGATAAAGAATTGCCTAGTAAAGATGAAATTATTGGTCTTGCTTCTATTGCCATGCCTCCTAGTGTTCCTTTAGAACAATATTTGCTAGACCATGAAAATGATATGTTTATGAATGAAAGAAGGGAAATAGATGAAGTATTCTTTAAACAGGGACCTATTTTGAAACACAACTTGCCTGTTGAAATTCTAGGGGATCCTCCTCCACCCAAGGGTGATCCCGTGTTTGAGCTTAAACCTTTACCTGATACTCTCAAATATGCTTATATTGATGAGAAAGAGATATATCCTGTTATTATTAGTGCTAACCTTTCAGAGCATGAAGAAAAGAAATTATTGAAAACTCTGAAGAAGCACCATGCTTCTATTGGATATACTCTTGATGATCTTAAGGGCATTAGTCCCACTCTATGCCAACACAAAATAAAATTGGAGAAATACACGAAACCGGTTGTTGATCACCAACGATGGTTAAATCCTAAGATGAAAGAAGTGGTAAGAGAAGAAATACTAAAGCTTCTGGAGGCAGGTATAATTTATCCCGTTGCTGATAGTCAGTGGGTAAGTCCTGTCCATTGTGTCCCTAAGGGAGGTATTACTGTTGTTCCTAATGATAAAGATGAATTGATTCCACAAAGAATTGTTATAGGTTATAGAATGGTAATTGATTTCTGCAAATTAAATAAAGCAACTAAAAAGGATCATTAACCTTTACCTTCTATTGATCAAATGCTAGAAAGATTATCCAAACATACACATTTTTGCTTTCTAGATGGTTATTATGGTTTCTTTCAAATACCTGTGTCAAAAGAGGATCAAGAAAATACAACCTTTACTTGCCCTTCGGTACCTTTGCTTATAGAGATATGCCTTTTGGTTTATGCAATGCACGTGCTACCTTTCAAAGATGTATGATTGCTATATTCTCTGACTTTTGTGAAAAGATTGTTGAGGTATTCATGGATGATTTCTCCATATATGGAACTTCTTTTGATGATTGCTTAAGCAACCTTGATCAAGTTTTGCAGAGATGTGAAGAAACTAATCTTGTCTTGAATTGGGAGAAGTGCCACTTTATGGTTAATGAAGGTATTGTCTTGGGGCATAAAATTTCTGAAGGAGGTATTGAAGTCGATAAAGCTAAAGTCGATGCTATTGAAAAGATACATGTCCTAAGGACATTAATGGTATAAGAAGTTTCCTTGGTCATGCCAGTTTTTATAGGAGGTTCATTAAGGACTTCTCTAAAATTTCTAGGCCTCTGACTAATCTCTTACAAAAAGATGTTCCTTTTGTCTTTGATGATGATTGTGTAGAAGCATTTGAAATACTTAAGAAAGCTTTGATTTCTGCACCTATTGTTCAGCCTCCTGATTGGAATTTACCATTTGAAATTATGTGTGATGCTAGTGATTATGTTGTAGGGGCTGTTTTAGGACAAAGAGTTGATAAGAAATTAAATGTTATCCAATATGCTAGCAAGACTCTCGACAATGCCCAGAGAAATTATGCTACTACTGAAAAGGAATTTTTAGCAGTTGTATTTGCTTGTGATAAGTTCAGACCTTATATAGTTGATTCTAAAGTAACTGTTCACACTGATCATGCTGCTATTAAATATCTTATGGAAAAGAAAGATGCTAAACCTAGACTTATTAGATGGGTTCTCTTGTTACAAGAATTTGATTTGCATATTATCGATAGAAAGGGAGTTGAGAACCCCGTTGCAGACAACTTGTCTAGGTTAGAGAATGTTCTTGATGACCCACTACCTATTGATGATAGCTTTCCTGATGAACAATTAGCTGTCATAAATGATTCTTATACTGCTCCATGGTATGCTGATTATGCTAATTATATTGTGGCTAAATTTATACCACCTAGTTTCACATACCAACAAAAGAAAAAGGTTTTCTATGATTTAAGACATTACTTTCGGGATTACCCACACCTTTATAAAGAAGGAGTAGATGGTGTTATTAGACGTTGTGTACCTAAGCATGAACAGGAATAGATCCTACGCAAGTGTCACTCCGAGGCTTATGGAGGACACCATGTTGGAGATAGACCTGCACATAAGGTATTGCAATCTGGTTTTTATTGCCCTACTCTCTTCAAGGATGCCCGTAAGTTTGTCTTGTCTTGTGATGAATGTCAAAGAATTGGTAATATTAGTAGACGTCAAGAAATGCCTATGAATTATTCACTTTTTACTGAACCATTTGATGTCTGGGGCTTTGATTATATGGGACCGTTTCCTTCCTCTAATGGGTATACACATATTTTAGTTGTTGTTGATTACGTTACTGAGTGGGTAGAAGCTATTCCAACTAGTAGTGCTGGTCATAACACCTCTATTAAGATGCTTAAAGAAGTTATTTTTCTGAGGTTTGGAGTCTGTATATATTTAATGACTGATGGTGGTTCACATTTTATTCATGGTGCCTTTCATAAAATGCTTGCTAAGTATGATGTTAATCATAGAATTGCATCTCCATACCACGCACAATCTAGTGGCCAGGTAGAATTGAGTAATAGAGAGCTTAAATTAATTTTGCAAAAGACTATTAATAGATATAGAAAGAATTGGTCCATGAAACTTGATGATGCATTATGGGCTTATAGAACTGCATACAAAGATCCTATGGGTATGTCTCCATATAAAATGGTTTATGGTAAAGCATGTCACTTACCTCTCGAACTAGAACATAAGGCATATTGGGCCGTTAAAGAGCTCAATTTTGATTTCAAACTTGCCGGTGAGAAGAGACTTTTTGACATTAGCTCACTTGATGAATGGAGAACCCAGGCTTATGAGAATGCTAAACTGTTTAAAGAAAAAGTTAAAAGATGGCATGACAAAAGGATACAAAAACATGAGTTTAATGTAGGTGATTATGTATTGTTATACAACTCTCGTTTAAGATTTTTTACAGGAAAACTCCTCTCAAAATGGGAAGGTCCTTACATTATCGAGGAGGTCTATCATTCCGGTGCCATAAAAATCAAAAACTTCGAAGGTACAAATCCGAGGGTGGTGAACGGTCAAAGAATCAAACATTACATCTCAGGTAATACTATAAATGTTGAAACTAATGTTATTGAAACCGTAACCCCGAAGGAATACATAAGGGACACTTTCCAGAATGTTTCAGACTCCGAAAAGGAATAGGTATGAGGTACGGTAAGTAAACCGACTCCAAAACAGTTCTAATAGCAAATTTTCTCCATTTTGGAATATTTAAGAAAATAGGAAAATAAGAAGCAGTCCGGGAAGGACACGAGGTGTCTATGAGGGTGGAGGGCGCGCCCTACCGCCCTGGGCGCGCCCCCTGCCTCGTGGGCACCTCGTGTGCTCTTCGGACTCCGTTTTCTTGCACGATACGTCTTTTGGTCGGTAAAAATTCATTATATAATATGCCCTTGAGTCAAGGACTTGATTTTCTTGCTAGGATCTTGAGGGAATAAAAATAAAAGAGAAATAATAAAAATAAATAAAGAGATCATATGAATCTTATGGAGAGTAATGACTTCACATGTAAAAGGTATGTTGAATAAAAGTTGTTGAGAGTTGACAAGCATAGTTTTGGTCATCGTTGCAATTAATAGGAAGTAATAAAGAAAGAGAGGTTTTCACATGTAAATATACTATCTTGGACATCTTTTATGATTGTGAGCACTCATTAAAATATGACATGCTAAAGAGTTGACGTTGGACAAGGAAGACAACGTAATGGGTTATGTTTTCTTACATCTGAAATAAACTATATTATCATGGATCATCCAACATGTTGAGCTTGCCTTTCCCTCTCATGCTAGCCAAATTCTATGCACCAAGTAGAGATACTACTTGTGCTTCCAAATATCCTTAAACCCAGTTTTGTCATGAGAGTCCACCATATCTACCTATTGATTGAGTAAGATCCTTCAAGTAAGTTGTCTTCGTTGCAAGCAATAAAAATTTCTCTCTAAATATGTCAAACTTATTAGTGTGGAGAAAATAAGCTTTGTACGATCTTGTGATGTGGAAGAAATAAAAGCGACGGACTCATAATAAAGGTCCATATCACAAGTGGAAATATAAAGTTACGTTCTTTCACATTAAGATTTTGTGCATCCGACCATAAAAGCACATGAAAACCTCTACTTCCCTCAGCGAAGGGCCTATCTTTTATTCTTGTCTATTACTTCATATAAGATTCATGGTGATCTTCACCTTTCCTTTTTACATTTTATCATTTGGCAAGCACAATGTGTTGGAAAGATCTAGATATATATATAGCTAATTGGATGTGAGTTTTCATGAACTATTATTGTTGACATTACCCTTGAGGTAAAAGGTTGGGAGGCAATACTATAAGCCCCTATTTTTCTCTGTGTTCGATTAAAACTTCATACCCATAAATATTGCGTGAGTGTTACCTATTGTGAAAGGCTAAATGATGGTTGAGTATGTGGATTGCTGAAAAGCTCTTATATTGATTCTTTCCTATATTATGATAAATTGCAATTGCCTCAATGACTGAGATTATAGTTTGTTGGTTCTCAATGAAGTTTCTGATTCCTACTTGAAACTGTGAATGAATTGTTACTTTAGCATAAGAAATCATATGACAATATATGTATATGTTGTTGTTTTAAGAATGATCATGATGCTCTCATGTCTGTATTTCATTTTTATTGACACCTCTATCTCTAAACATCTGGACATATTTTTCGATTTCGGCTGTCGCTTGAGGACAAGCGAGGTCTGAGATTGGGGGAGTTGATACGTCCATTTTGCATCATGCTTTTATATTGATATTTATTGCATTATGGGCTGTTATTACACATTATGTCACGATACTTATGACTATTCTCTCTTATTTTACAAGGTTTACATGAAGAGGGAGAATGTCGGCAGCTGGAATTCTAGGCTGGAAAATAAGCAAATATTAGAGACATATTCTGCACAACTCCAAAAGTCCTGAAACTTCACGGGAGCATGTTTCAGAATATATAAAAAATATTGGGCGAAAGAAGTACCAGAGGGGGGCCACCCACCATCCACGAGGGTGGGGGCGCGACCTACCCCCTGGGCACGCCCCCCGGCGTCGTGGGCCCCCTAGCAGCCCTCTGATGCCCATCTTTGGCTATATGGAGTCTTTCGTCGAGGAAAAAATCATAAGCTAGCTCACGGGACGAAACTCCACGGCCACGAGGCGGAACCTTGGCGGAACAAATCTAGGGCTCCGGCGGAGCTGTTCTGTCGGGGAAACTTCCCTCCGGGAGGGGGAAATCATCACCATCGATCCTCTCATCGGGAGGGGTTCAATCTCCATCAACATCTTCACCATCACAATCTCATCTCAAACCCTAGTACATCTCTTGTATCCAATCTTTGTCCCAAAGCCTCAGATTGGTACCTGTGGGTTGCTAGTAGTGTTGATTACTCCTTGTAGTTGATGCTAGTTGGTTTATTCGGTGGAATACCATATGTTTAGATCCGTTATGCATATTAATACACCTCTGATTATGAACATGAATATGATTTGTGAGTAGTTACGTTTGTTCCTGAGGACATGGGAGAAGTCTTGCTATAAGTAGTCATGTGAATTTGGTATTCGTTCGATATTTTGATGAGATGCATGTTGTCTTTCCTCTAGTGGTGTCATGTGATGCGGAGCATCCTACGGACAACACCATGTCAAGAGTCTGTTTGGCAAGTGACACGTGCGACATCTACTTCACATACACAAAGGTGAATCATCTCCTTTACACGTGCTCACTTGACCCCTTCGAGGATGGTATACTACTTGACACCCCTCTCGTGTGCATGCATAGGTATTGTCGGAACTTCACGGATGACGAGGAGGGGTGCAAGCGCCAAGGAACACCTACACCATCCGCGAGCGAAGCATGGAAGAGAAGATGGAAAAAAGAAGGAGTTGCAGAGTCTACAGCGACCGAACGACCGGAAGCCACCGGACGTCCGACCCTCTACAGTCGTCGGATGACCGACGAACACCAGACGTCCGACAAGTCCTAGGCACCAGACGTCCGACGCTTACCGGAAATCCGGTGCCACCAATCCCAAAGCAAAACGACGGACTTCCGATGCCCGCCGGACGTCTGGTCCCCCTCGAGCCATCGGACGTCCGACAACAATCGGACGTCCGGTAACCGCCTATGGGCAGCCACGGGCCTTTGGCCTTGTATCCCTTCAGACTTACCCTTTCGCCCACTTAGACTATAAATACCTCTACCTCCTCCTAGCTAGGGTTAGCAAAGTAGTAGCTCATTAGAGATAGAGTTTTGCTCATCCATTACAGATCTATTCCACGAGAGAGACCGCGGCCCCTCTTCGGAGAAGATCCACCTTGGATTCAAGACCCCTCACGGGAAGATCCCCTCGTGGATTCAAGACCTCCTCATGGAGATGAACCTTACCTTGTATCTTTCCCTTTATTGTTCATGTACCTTGTGGATCTTGTGTGTTTGATTGTCTAGTGGGTGTGTGATTGGACTTGTTATTTAGTGTTTTCCCTTGTGATTTCCCTCCGTTCTTCTCCGTGTTCTTCGTGTTCTTAGTTGGGATCCGCTCCTTTCGTGAAAGATCGGCCACATAGGGTTCCACCCTACATCATCTTGGATCAGAGCCAGCTTGTCTCATGATATCATCTTGGTAACATGAGCCACGTTGATCACGATTTCGGAGCCTTCCCTCTTCGTTTCTAGCTCGATTTTGTTGCGTTCTTCCCCAATTTTGAAAATCCCCACCAAAAATAACCCCAATTTTTTTTTGTGATTTGTTGGTTTGATGAAGTTTTGTTGGATTTGATCCATGGATTTGCTTGGTTTCAAGTGGATCTAGCATCTCCCCAAGTTTCCCCACTTTCCATCCACAAAATTTCCTCAATTTTGCTCCCAAAATCTCCATTTTCCACCCAAAATCGCGTCCCAAAACTCGCTTCTCGCGTTGACCACGACCCACCGGACGACCGACGTTTTACGGACGTCCAGAGCCCCACGAAACACCGGATGTCCGACCCTTTCCGGACGACCGGAACCCCAAACCCGAGCCAAATTTACGGATTTCCGAGCCCGTCCGGACGTTCGACGACCAGACATCTATCATTTTACGGACGTGCGTAACCTGAAAAAACTGACTTAGTTGAAATTTTGTTTCGGCCATAACTAATTCATCCGAACTCCGATTTTGACGTTCTTTATCTCGTTTTGGAGCTCTTGACATTCACCTTCCCAGAAAAATACCACCAAAACAATTTGACTCCATCAAATTTTGTGAATTTTGGCATCTTTGCCTAGGGCTTCCACCACATCATCCGCTACACAACCACCGACTTCCGCAACCTAACCAATTTTGTTCCCCATTGCATATGTGGTTGCTTGAGTAATGATTCGAGTCTCCTAAGGTGTTTCGTCTACTTAAGGACGGTGACCTTCAACTCCGACTCACATAACCCCGTAACCTCCACTTCCGCATTGCCTACTCGCATAACCCTTCATTGCATTTCCGCAATCCCATTGAGCTTACGCAACACCACCACCGCATTCCCGCTACCACAATTTTGACATTTGACGCTTGAGATTTTGAGTTCACGGTTTTTTCTGTTTCCTAAGGTGTTTCGGCTACTTATGGACGAGTCTCCATCATCGTGGTATCTTCATCAAGATCACCGCCACTCATCATCGCCAGAGACGGTAACCTCCATATCATCTCGGTATCGTGGTATCCCTCCATTGTATATTCCCTTGCCATTGCATTGTTAACCCCTAGCCCATTTTGCGTCACTTGCCTATCAAGACTAGCCATTTGAGTATTGTCGGCAACGTTACTTGTGCACATTAGTGATCTACACCTTCCATTGCATACATACCATATCATATTGCTACCTCTTGAGCACTACGTTGGATTTCCTTGAAGAGGAAAGGATGATGCAGCAAAGTAGCATAAGTATTTCCCTCAGTTTTTGAGAACCAAGGTATCAATCCAGTAGGAGGCTACGCGCGAGTCCCTCGTACCTGCACAAAACAAATAACTCCTTGCAACCAACGCGATAAGGGGGTGTCAATCCCTTCTTGGTCACTCATGAGAGAGAGATCTGATAGATATGATAAGATAATATTTTTGGTAATTTTGTGATAAAGATGCAAAGTAAAATAAAAGTAAAGTAAAAAATCAAAGTAAATAAATAAGTATAGGAAGATTGATATGATGAATATAGACCCGGGGGCCATAGGTTTCACTAGTGGATTCTCTCGAGAGCATAAGTATTTTATGGTGGGTGAACGAATTACTGTTGAGCAATTGACAGAATTAAGCATAGTTATGAGAGTATCTAGGTATGATCATGTATATAGGCATCACGCCCCAGACAAGTAGACCGACTCCTTCCTGCATCTACTACTATTACTCCACTTATTGACCGCTATCCAGCATGCATCTAGAGTATTAAGTTCATGGAAACAGAGTAACGCCTTAAGCAAGATGACATGATGTAGAGGGATAAATTCCTGCAATATGATAAAAACCCCATCTTGTTATCCTCGATGGCAACAATACAATACGTGCCTTGCTGCCCCTACTATCACTGGGAAAGGACACCGCAAGATTGAACCCAAAGCTAAGCACTTCTCCCATTGCAAGAAATATCAATCTAGTAGGCCAAACCAAACTGATAATTTGAAGAGACTTGCAAAGATAACCAATCATACATAAAAGAATTCAGAGAAGATTCAAATATTGTTCATAGATAATCTTGATCATAAACCCACAATTCATCGGTCTCAACAAACACACCGCAAAAAGAAGATTGCATTGAATAGATCTCCACAAGAGAGGGGGAGAACTTTGTATTGAGATCCAAAAAGAGAGAAGAAGCCATCTAGCTAATAACTATGGACCCGAAGGCCGGAGGTAAACTACTCACACTTCATCGAAGAGGCTATGGTGTTGATGTAGAAGCCCTCCGTGATGGATACCCCCTCCGGCGGAGCTCCGGAACAGGCCCCAAGATGGGATCTCGTGGATATATAAAGTTGCGGCGGTGGAATTAGGTTTTTGGCTCCGTATCTGATCGTTTGGGGGTACGTAGGTATATATAGGAGGAAGGAGTACGTCGGTGGAGTAACAGGGGGCCCACGAGGGTGGAGGGCGTGCCTGGGGGGGGGGGGGGTAGGCACGCCCCCCTACCTCGTGGCCTCCTCCTTTGTTCCTTGACGTAGGGTCCTTGTCTCCTGGATCACGTTTGTTGAGAAAATCACGTTCCCGAAGGTTTCATTCCGTTTGGACTGCGTTTGATATTCCTTTTCTTCGAAACCCTAAAATAGGCAAAAAACAGCAATTCTGGGCTAGGCCTCCGGTTAATAGGTTAGTCCCAAAAATAATATAAAAGTGGATAATAAAGCCCAATAATGTCCAAAACAGTAGATATATAGCATGGAGCAATCAAAAATTATAGATATGTTGGAGACGTATCACATATTGGTATCATATCATCACTTGTGCCTCAAGTTTGTTCCCGCATATACGCAATTGCTACCTTGGTTTGTGCATTTTGCAAAGTTCCCAAAAAAGGAGAATAAAGCTTTTAAGCAAAAGAGAAAGCGCAAAGAATCTTGTAAGCAAGTGCCATAGCATAGACACATTACATATCATACTACCATATTGATCATCTTGGAACATCATGTGCGAAACACCAGGAACCATACATACATAGCATACTTCGGATAGAAAGTTCATACATTTTGCATCTTATAGGTTGTGCACAAGTGTCGTATCCGCCTATTGAGAAATCGTGCTAGCATCTCTCTTGATTTGTGCAACACGGGCATTTTCCGTGGATTCCACATTTTGTGCTCATCCTTGGTTGCACGACCCCATTTATCTATCCGTGTGTGTGTTTCCATGTGCCACATATTGCTATTGGTCTACTTGTTACATTTGCAAATTTGTGAATCTCTTTCAACATTATTGACTCTTGCTAACATTTTTCATTAAATTTTTGTGCCACTATCCTCACCGAGCTAATCCATAAGCTTTAGTTTGTAGGTGTGAGTGAACAAGTCCGGTACCAATTCCACTATTCTTTCATCTCACATTGAGTGAAACGGGATACATCCTCAACTTTGGGAAAAGGTAACTTGGTATTGTTTATCTCAATTCCTACTCACCACTACTCGAGTCTTGTGATGGATAGGCAAGGCATTTCACCTTCAGTCTACAACAAAAACGACGAGTTCGATGCCACGAATAACTCTACCGACGCCAAGATGCAAGCTCAAATGGATGAGATCAAAGCCCTCATCAAGCCCTACAAGCAATCTTCCTCATCTTCGAGAAGACGCTCAAGTACACATGCTTCCAAGCTACCATCTACGGCAAGGTCACATCGGCATCGACACCATCACGACCACGAACGTGAAGGTCAAGAGCTTAACACCAACAACCGCTCAACAACTTCACCATCTCCCTTGGAATCTTCGCCAAACGACTTCAAGGCATCTTCGCCTTCGGATATAGGGCATCTTTGCCAACAAGCACCTCAAGACTACGCTCAAGAGAAAATCCCCAAGCTCAAGTCCGCGATTTCCGCGAGCTACTATGACCTCGACATCGACCATGAGATTCCTTTCTATGGAAATCTAGAACCCGAGGAGTATCTCGAGTGGGAACGTTTGATGGACGACTACCTCAAGCTACATCATGTTCCTCCTGAAGATCAAGTGAAGTGCGCCACAAGAAACTTCCACGGCTACGCGTACACATGGTGGCTTCACACACCTTCGAAAAGCTATGACATGAGTTGTCCCAAGACGAAGAGAGCTTTGCGGCGAGAGTTCGTGCCTCCAACCTACACAGAACAAGTTGAATGCCAATTGGAGAACACCATCCAAGGATCCAAGTCCATCGACGAGTACTTCAAGGAGATGAAGATAGCCTTGCGACGAGCCAACGTGGACGACCCCATTTCGATGAACTTACACTTCATGATGGGATTGCACAAAAACATATCCAAGACTCTCTTCCTCGAGAACTACAAGTCCCTCGACGACTACTACATTGGTGCTCTCAAGGCGGAACAAGAACTCATGAAGGACAAAGCTTCTCGACCCCAAGCTCACATCGCGACGACCAAGCTCCAAGACGATGAGCATGAGGCTAGTACACCAAGATGGCCAAGCACGACGAGCTCCAAGATGATTCTCCCAAGTTCGACTTCACCGCCATACCTCTTTGTGGCATTGTTGATGCCGAGTCATCCATGACTCCTTTTCAAGATGGTGGGGTGATGAGTACGACTACGGAGACCCTCAAGGAACAAGCTTTGGAGGCATGCGACATTGTGACGAGCATGGAGGATGTTTCCATCTTAGGAGGCAAGAGTGATGGTGCGCCATCTTCGGCCTTCATCCACGGCGACGACAACGAGATGGTTGAGCATGGGATTTTCCATTCGACCACGACGACCTATGATGACTTGTGCCACCATATTTAGAGTGAGCGTGACTTCACCACTAGCCCCATATATGACGAGTTGCCCCAATTCCCATTTGAGGAGAGCCACAACCCCCACCACTTGAGTGAGATGAGTGACTCCACCATACGTGAGATTGAGTGCACCTACCTTGAGGGAGTGAGCGAACCACCACATAGAGAGAGTGAGATAGTTGATAGGTCATGTGAGGCCACTTTCAACACTAACGACTTGACCTCTACCTCTATTGTGTCTTCTCATTTGGTCCTACGTCCCATATATGATGACACACCGATTTGCGACGACTACGTCCTCCCTTTGGACAAGACGATGGCCATGGTGGAATATGATGCACCCCCCACATGGTTCCGTCAAGATGAAGATTACCACAATTTGGTCTTTCCCACCTCACCTACACCACATGAGTGGAATGACAAAGGTAACATAGGTGAAGGTGATGCTCTAGTCCCACTAGTGGACATTCTTCACATTGATTGCTTGCATGATGTTTATCAACCTATTACCATGCTTCATGCTAGTGCGACATCCCCGTGCGATGATTTACCCATTTATGATGAGTATGATGATTTCCATGTGGAGTCTATTAGTTGTGATGCCATGTTACATAGGATTTCTTGTGATAATTCTCTCGGTCACATCATGTTTGCCCATCTGCTTGACTTGTCATATGCTATGCATGAGATCAATCATACGTCATATTTGCAATCTCTTCATAATGACTATGCATACGCTATTAAAATAAACGCAATTTGCACATATGGCATAGATGACAAGCCTATGGTTATTGGCATTTGTTTCTCTTGTGATGATATTGACATGCTACCTTTGCATCATTCATCTCATATTCCATGCCATAACCACCTAGCTTCGGATATGCATTATTTTGGATGTTGTCCATTTTCTCCATATGATGTTTCTTATATTGCTCATGAGGAGACCCCCATAGTTTCCTCATAAATTTTAGGAGATTTTGATTACTTCCATCCATTGCATGATCCCAATACTTGTGTGCACAATATGCTCCCCACGAATAAACATGCTATTGACGTGCCATATACTTTTATGCTAAATTTGTATCCCCACCATGTCATACACAATAACTATTCTTTCATGATGGATGACATGTTCTTATACCATGCATCAAATTTCTTTGAGCGATGCTTATCTTGTGCTAACTCTCACGTGCTGCCGGATCTCGGGTTCCGGCAAAACCCTCTGGGTTCGAACAATGGGGTGCGCGCGAAGATCTCCCCTACTGATCCATGTCCTACCTTTGCTAAGATCTCAAGGGCTAACTCGACGAACCCGCGACACAAAGGACACAAGATTTATACTGGTTCGGGCCACCGTTGTGGTGTAATACCCTACTCCAGTGTGGTGGTGGTGGATTGCCTCTTGGGCTAAGGATGAACAGTACAAGGGGAAGAACAGCCTCCTAAGGCGAGGTGTTCTTGTGCTTGGTGGGTGTGAGGATGAGCTGAATGAGTTCCAGACCCGTTCTTGAGGCTGTCCCCTCCTATTGTGGTGGCTAATCCTATTTATAGAAGCCCTGGTCCTCTCCCCAAATATTGAGCGGGAAGGGAGCCAACAATGGCCAATTTGAAAGGGGACAGCTAGTACAACTTATCCTAACAAAAGCAGTCTTCGCCTGTAAAAGGCTTTGGTGGTGACGCCGCCTTGGGCTCCATGGTGACCTCCGTCTTGCCGTCCTGCTAGTCGTGGTCTCCTTGCACTGATATGGAAACCTTTGCTTGATGCCTCGGTACTCCGCGCATGTGCTTGCTTCCTTAGCACCAAAGAGGAAATAAGAACATTGTGCGTGCTAGCACCCGCCTGGCGCCTGCCCGATCTTGATCGTCATGGCTCACATCATTGGAACCTCGCGAGGTTTGCCTTGCCTTGACCTCTCTGCCCCTCGTGAGCCATCCTGATGAGGGCGCTCCCGAGGAGGTATTGTGTCGTCCGCCTCACGAGGCTTGGCCCCTCGCGAGGGTCTTGAGTGCTTGTTGGTGAAGATGGGCCATACGGTCCCGCTCGCAGAGCCAAGCCGTGGGCCGCAGGCAGGCAAGTTTGGGGACCCCTATTCCCAGAACGCCGATAGTAGCCCACGGGCCCAAGGTGCGCTCGGGCTTGGCTTCGAGGCGAAGCCAAAGTTCAAGTGCGGAGCGCGGTGGGCCCCAATAGACTGTGGCCTTGGTCCATGTGTGGCGGTTGATTGGACGTGGGCGTCTCTGCTTCCCCACGCTGCCTTGGAACCCTCCTGGCTATGCGGCCACCGCAACCTACACAGTTATTCTTCCATCGCCTGCGCCATACTCCCCCAATTCCTCTGCTTCCTCGGGACTCCGCTCATCTTTCCAATCTGACCTGAGCTCTGCTCACTCCATCACCATGGCTCCGAAACAAGTGGATAAGGGGAAGAAACCTCTATCATTGGCTAGCGCACCTCTAGCCGCCGAGCCCGCAGTTGGCTGATTGCTGGTGCTCAACGATGAGGCCATGGGCAAGGTGCATCCCATGCTCGCCTCCAGCTTCAATGAGTGGGGTAAGACGGTGGCTTGTCCTGCGTCTCATGCTCGCATTGATCGGGCAGCCACCATGGTCCCATTATTCATCGACGCCCTTTGGGCCAGCCTGGTCCCTCCTTTCTCTGCCTTCTTCAACGCAGTGCTTGAACACTATCAGATCCACATACTGCATCTTGATCCCCAATCCGTGACCCTTCTTGCCGTCTTCGCCTTTGTGAATGAGGCCATGGTGGGTATTGCCCCTTTCGTGGCCCTTCTTCGCCACTTCTTCTTGTTACATCTGATTGACCCCCAGCAGAGCTCGAGGTGCCTGACCTTCCAGGTTGTGGCTGTGACGGCAGGCGCGGGGATCGACTTCGATCTTCCTCCATCCACTAGCGAGTTTCGGAGTGCTCAGCCCTCTGCTCCATTCTTCATCGGCGCATCTCGTCCTCAACTCCGGTTGGGGCCACGAGAAGCTCATGAGCCCTTGCCTTGTCCCTGTGTGGCCCAGGCTGAAGAGGCTGAAAGACCGTGGCATGACTGTGCCTATGGTGGCGAAGGAGTTTGCCCAACGCCGAGTCACTCCGCTTCAGCGCCATTCTCGGGCGATGTGGGCCTTGCTCAACAGCAAGGACCATATGAGGCTTCAGGAGTCCAGGCTCCCTCTTGAGACGCGGCAGATAGTGCTTGGGGTCTTGGCGGGCGTTCCGTTGCCGGACTACATGCCTGGGAAGAATTGTCTGTTGTACCGTTTCTCGAACAAGGAGGAATTCGTGGAGCACATGCCTTCCTTTGATGAGTGGGGGCTGCGTCCCAGATGGCCTGGTGGGCCCCATGAGAATCCTGTCAACGTAGTTCCCCTCTTCGCTGCTGGCGCCGAGCTCACCCCGAGTGTGGATGCAGGGAGGCGAGCACCGTTCGAGGCTGGTGGCCCTAGTGCTGAGGTGTTGATGCCTCCTGGGGCTCCCGAGGCGTCGTCCTCGGGAGTCCGCAATTCTTGTCCTGGGGTGGCAGCTGCGGGGGCGACGCAACGCGCGACTCCTGAGGCCGAAGCTCCTGAGACCTTGGCAGGCCGCTGTGTGATGGCGTCCGGCGACTCTCCTCAGCTTGGCGCCCCTAAAGCGGTCCCTTCAAGCGCTTCCTGTGCTGCACCTCGCACCGGCCTTCATGTCCAACGCTTTGGTCGGCTCTGCGTGGACTTCGAGGAGCTCCGGAAGAGGAAGAGGTCCCCGAGCGGCAGCGGTGGCATCTTCAGGCCGTTGAAGCGGAGGGAGTACATCACCATTGATGAGTAAGTGTTGTATCTTTGTGGCTTCTTGAGTGCTTCTTTCCTCCCTGACGTTGGTTCTTCGAGGTCCCTTCTGCCACAGCCGCCGAGTCTCCCGAGAAGCAGTCTCCTCTCTCCTCGCCTCCCTCGCTGACCTTGAGCGCCCTAAGCCTGCACGCCGCCTTCTGTGCGGGGTCGGTTGCAGGGGCGCGCTCGCCTCCATTGCGCCTTGATCTTTCGCCCCCGTCGTCCCTCCTTCATGTCCTTGCCTGGAGCCCAGAGAGCGTGCGGAGGGCTCCTCCTCTGATCGTGGATGGCGGCTGGATGGCTTCGGTCCTGGGCGCTTCCTCAGGCAGTGAGCCCTGACTCGCCTGGGCCCCTTGCGAGGCCTGGCTGGCCTCCGGGCACGCGCCATCCCCGAGTCCCTTCTTGGGAGGGGGCGTGCCGCTTCGGGCTCCGCCTGCAGCCCCCGCGGTGGAGGACGAGATGGGCCGTGCACTCGAGTTCGAGCACGGACGGAGCATTGTTCTTCATGAGCTCTTACAGGAGGCGATGGGCGCGATGACCCAGCTTGGTGAAGAACTCGCGGGTGTCGATGAGTGATACGTCTCCAACGTATCTATAAATTTCTATTGCTCCATGCTATATTATCTACTGTTTTGGGAAATATTGGGCTTTATTTTCCACTTTTATATTATTTTTGGGACTAACCTATTAATCGGAGGCCCAGCCCAGATTTGTTGTTTTATGCCTATTTCAGTGTTTTGAAGAAAAGGAATATCAGACGGAGTCGAAATGGAACGAAATCAACTGGAGAAGTTATTTTTGGAAGGAAACACACCTGATGGACTTGGACCTCACGTCAGAAGATACGGGAGCTGCCCACGAGGGTGGGGGGCGCGCCACCACCCTAGGGCGCACCCCCTGCCTCGTGGGGCCCCCATGGCTACCCTGACGTGCTTCTTCTGCCTATATAACTCCATATACCCTAAAACTTCGAGAACGGAGATTAGATCGGGAGTTCCGCCGCCAGAAGCCTCCATAGCCACCAAAAGTCAATCGGGACCCTCTTCCGGCACCCTGCCGGAGGGGGGATCCCTCACCGGTGGCCATCTTCATCATCCCGGCGCTCTCCATGACGAGGAGGGACTAGTTCTCCCTCAGGGCTGAGGGTATGTACCAGTAGCTATGTGTTTGATCTCTATCTCTCTCTCTCATGTTCTTGATTTGGCACGATCTTGATGTATCGCGAGCTTTGCTATTATAGTTGGATCCTATGTTTCTCCTCCCCCTCTTCTGTCTTGTAATGAATTGAGTTTCCCCTTTGGAGTTATCTTATCGGATTGAGTCTTGAAAGATTTGAGAACACTTGATGTATGTCTTGGTGATCAACTTGCGGGTTTCGTGACATTGGGAACCTATGCATAGGGGTTGGCACACGTTCTCGTCGTGATTCTCCGGTAGAAACTTTGGGGCACTCTTTGAGGTTCTATGTGTTGGTTGAATAGATGAATCTGAGATTGTGTGATGCATATCGTATAATCATACCCATGGATACTTGAGTTGACAATGGAGTATCTAGGTGACATTAGTGTTTTGGTGTATTGAATACTAAGAGAAGTTTGATGCTTGATGATTGTTTTGAGATATGGAGGTAATAATATCAAAGTCGTGCTAGTTGAGTAGTTGTGAAATCAAGAAATGTTTGTGTTGAAGTTTGCAAGTCCCGTAGCATGCACGTATGGTAAACGTTATGCAACAAATTTGAAACATGAGGTGTTATTTGATTGTCCTCCTTATGACTGGCGGTCGGGGACGAGCGATGGTGTTTTCCTACCAATCTATCCCCCTAGGAGCATGCGCGTAGTGCCGAGGTTTTTGATGACTTGTAGATTTTTGCAATAAGTATGTGATTTCTTTATGACTAATGTTGAGTCCATGGATTATACGCACTCTCACCCTTCCATCCTTGCTAGCCTCTTCGGTAACGTGCATTGCCCTTTCTCTCATTGAGAGTTGGTGCAAACTTCGCCGGTGCATCCAAACCCCATGTTATGATACGCTCTGTCACACATAAACCTCCTTATATCTTCCTCAAAACATCCACCATACCTACCTATTATGGCCTTTCCATAGCCATTCTGAGATATATTGCCATGCAACTTTCCACCATTCCGTTTATTATGACACGCATCATCATTGTCATATTGCTTTGCATGATCATGTAATTGACATCGTATTTTTTGCAAAGCCACCGTTCATAATTTTTCATACATGTCGCTCTTGAATCATCGCAATCCCAGTACACCGCCGGAGGCATTCATATAGAGTCATACTTTGTTCTAGTATCGAGTTGTAATCATTGAGTTGTAAATAAATAAAAGTGTGATGATCATCATTATTAGAGCATTGTCCCAGTGAGGAAAGGATGATGGAGACTATGATTCCCCCACAAGTCGGGATGAGACTCCGGAAAAAAAATAAATAAAAGAGGCCAAAGAAGCCCAAATAAAAAAAGAAAAGAAAAAAAGAGGCCATAAAAAAGAGAAAGTCCCAAATAAAAAAATAAAAAAAATAAAAAATGAGAGAAAAAGAGAGAAGGGGTAGTGCTACTATCCTTTTACCACACTTGTGCTTCAAAGTAGCACCATGATCTTCATGATAGAGAGTCTCCTATGTTGTCACTTTCATATACTAGTGGGAATCTTTAATTATATAACTTGGCTTGTATATTCCAATGATGGGCCTCCTCAAAATGCCCTAGGTCTTCGTGAGCAAGCAAGTTGGATGCACACCCACTAGTTTCTTTTGTTGAGCTTTCATACATTTATAGCTCTAGTGCATCCGTTGCATGGCAATCCCTTCTCGCATTAACATCAATCGGTGGGCATCTCCATAGCCCATTGATTAGCCTCGTTGATGTGAGACCTTCTCCTTTTTTGTCTTCTCCACATAACCCCAATCATCATATTCTATTCCACCCATAGTGCTATAACCATGGATCACGCTCATGTATTGCGTGAAGGTTTATAAATTTGAGATTACTAAAGTATGAAACAATTGCTTGGCTTGTCATCGGGGTTGTGCATGATGAGAGCATTCTTGTGTGACGAAAATTGAGCATGACTAAACTATATGATTTTGTAGGGATGAACTTTCTTTGGCCATGTTATTTTGAGAAGACATGATTGCTTAGTTAGTATGCTTGAAGTATTGTTATTTTTATGTCAATATGAACTTTTGTCTTGAATCTTTAGGATCTGAATATTCACATCACAAGTAAGAAGAATTACATTGAAATTATGCCAACTAGCATTCCACATCAAAATTATGTTTTTTATCATTTACCTACTCGAGGACGAGCAGGAATTAAGCTTGAGGATGCTTGATACGTCTCCAACGTATCTATAATTTTTGATTGCTCCATGCTATATTATCTACTGTTTTGGGCAATATTGGGCTTTATTTTCCACTTTTATATTATTTTTGGGACTAACCTATTAACCGAAGGCCCAGCCCAGATTTTCTGTTTTATGCCTATTTCAGTGTTTTGAAGAAAAGGAATATCAAACGGAGTCGAAACGGAACGAAATCAACTAGAGAAGTTATTTTTGGAAGGAAACACACCTGATGGACTTGGACCTCACGTCAGGAGATACGGGAGCTGCCCACGAGGGTGGGGGGCGCGCCCACCCCCCTAGGGCGCGCCCCCTGCCTCGTGCGGCCCCCGTGGCTCCCCTGACGTGCTTCTTCTGCCTATATAACTCCATATACCCTAAAACTTCGAGAACGGAGATTAGATCGGGAGTTCTACTTCCAGAAGCCTCCGTAGCCACCAAAAGTCAATCGGGACCCTCTTCCGGCACCCTGCCGGAGGGGGGATCCCTCACCGGTGGCCATCTTCATCATCCCGGCGCTCTCCATGACGAGGAGGGAGTAGTTCTCCCTCGGGGCTGAGGGTATGTACCAGTAGCTATGTGTTTGTTCTCTCTCTCTCTCGTGTTCTTGATTTGGCACGATCTTGATGTATCGCGAGCTTTGCTATTATAGTTGGATCCTATGTTTCTCCTCCCCATCTTCTCTCTTGTAATGAATTGAGTTTCCCCTTTGGAGTTATCTTATTGGATTGAGTCTTGAAAGATTTGAGAACACTTGATGTATGTCTTGGTGATCAACTTGCGGGTTTCGTGACATTGGGAACCTATGCATAGGGGTTGGCACACGTTCTCGTCATGATTCTGCGGTAGAAACTTTGGGGCACTCTTTGAGGTTCTATGTGTTGGTTGAATAGATGAATCTGAGATTGTGTGATGCATATCGTATAATCATACCCACGGATACTTGAGGTGACAATGGAGTATCTAGGTGACATTAGGGTTTTGGTTGATTTGTGTCTTAAGGTGTTATTCTAGTACGAACTCTAGGGATCTTTGTGACACTTATAGGAATAAGCCAACGGATTGATTGGAAAGAATAACTTTGAGGTGGTTGCGTACCCTACCATAATCTCTTCGTTCGTTCTCCTCTATTAGTGACTTTGGAGTGACTCTTTGTTGCACGTTGAGGGATAGTTATGTGATCCAATTATGTTAGTATTGTTGAGGGAACTTACACTAGCGAAAGTATGAACCCTAGGCCTTGTTTCCTATCATTGCAATACCGTTTACACTCACTTTTATCATTTGCTACCTTGCTGTTTTTATATTTTCAGATTACAAAAACTATTATCTGCTATCCATATACCACTTGTATCACTATCTCTTCGCCGAACTAGTGCACCTATGTGACAACCCAAAAATTTGGCCTTGTTTTAATGGATTAAATTTTTTTGCCAAGAATTAAAACTTTGAATTTCTGAGCTCCATTTTGATTTTTAAATCATTTCTTTCCCTGTTATGATGAGTTTTTCCCAAAGAGAAAACTTTTCAAATATGTTATTGGACTTGTTTAACCTCTCAAGAAAAACTTTTCTTTTATCAGTATAACTAATTAACTAATTTAATTGCTTGATCTTTATTTTCTTGAAGAACGGATTTTCATGGTTAAATGGCCTTATTTGAACTACAACCATTTGATAAATTCACTTAAAATTCCCACAAAAATTTGGAGATGTCATGTGATGTTTTTAAATCACTTTTATACAAAAATATCTTCTATTCATGTAATATTTTGAGCTCTACACTCAATTTTTCTTCTCTGGTCCAGAGTGCAATTTGCACTACAACCCTTTTAAATAATTCTTTCTAGCCTCCACCAAAATTATGGGATATTGGTAGTAGCATATGATTCAACCTTATGCGAAAACCCAGTAATGTTATTTGCAAATTTTGAGTGAATCAACCTCATCTTCATTCTGGTCCAACATGATGGTTTGTACAGCAACCATATTCTCGCTTGCTCTTTAGCTCTTGATTCTTTTTCCTACTTGTAGACAGCCCTACCAAACCCCTAAATCCAGGAGCATGCACCCATTGGCATATTTTTGGTTCATGAAATAATGTCATTTAATTCCTGTCCAGAATTGAAGTTTTGCAAAACTTGCACTAACAAGTTTCTACTTTTGGCAAACTAACCTCACCACCCTCTTGTACATCTGAAGAGACCCCAATCTGGAAGTTTTGGCCACCCCAAGAGATGCCTAGGTGCCTGTGGCATTTTGTCGAACACCTGGAGAGCATGACCAGTTTTAACATGAGTTTTGGCATTGCACTGTGGGCTTGCACCTCTGATCAAACAAGCATGTCCACTAGGCTCCCAGTTGCTCCTAACCTGGGTCTGTTAATTGCCAGCCTCGACCGCGACCTCTAGCGTGCTCTGGCATAGTGTCGAACACGTCCCGTGCACGCCCGGAGCGCGAGCAGAGCGCGCGTATTGCACGACCCGCGCCCGAGCCGACACGCTGGCCCCACGGCTTTGGCCCGCTCTACAGCACCTCGCCACGCGCTCCCCTTCTCACCGCAACACGCCAAGCAGCCCCCGCCGCGCCCGACAGGCCAAGAGCTAGCCGCCGCCGCCGCCCGACAGCTCCTGTGCTGGTCGGCGCCGCCGAACCTTCCCCCGCTCGCCACCTGGCCCCTGGAGCAGTGCCCACTCGTCCGTTAGTTCCTGCCGTCATCCCCAGCCGCGCCACGTTGCCCTACAAGCTACAGAGAGGCGGTTCGCCGGCATCCTCATCCGCCGCCGCGGAACCGACCTTGACGAGCTATAAAGGGAGGCCCCCGAGCTTCCCCGAGCATGCAGGCAACCTCAGACCACCCCATTGGCGCTCCCCTAGCTCGCATTCGACCCGGGGAGGTCTCCTTCCTCGTCTCCGGCAACTGCTGCCGCCGCCACCGCCCCGGTCAATTCGGCACCACCAGGGCCTCCCACTCTCTGTTCTCTTCGCCAGGAACCTCCACATCCTCCCGTGAACACATTCCCCTACTCGATTTTGATCGGAATCCACCGTTGCCCCAAAACCACCCCGCTCCCGAAGCTCTCCGTCCGCCGCGAAGCTCGCCGCCGGTAGCTCCCTCCGTCCCCACCGGCCTGGCAACCACCGGGAGGACCGCACTGGAGTGGCGGATCCATGCCCGCCCTCGGGGCCCCGCGAAGAGCTGCCAGTCGCCGGCGATGATCGCCTGAGCTCCGCCTCCGCTCGGGACAGGGGAAGGAGGGGGAGAAAGACTAGTCAAACCTGACTAGTGGGCCCCTTGGACCCACTGTCAGTGACCCTGCGCCTATCCCCGTGGGTTAAGTGAAGGCGTAATCCGCCCAGTACGTTTTCCCCACTCCGAAAGTGTATTCCCCTCCGAAACGTTTTCTTTTCTGTTTTAATTTAAATAACAGATTTGACCAGAACTTTGACTGGCTATAACTTTTTAAATATAACTCCAAATGAATTGATTCTTTTTCCTACATCTCTCAAATAATGTCTAGTTTATTTTAAGATTTATTTGAAAATTTTCCAAACAACTTTTTTGTACTGTTTTTGAAATGTGTGTTAATTCAAATATATTTTAAAATAGGATTTTGGAGAGAGAGAAGAAACTTTCAAAAGTTTTGGAGAGCACCTCACCCCTCCACAACTTAAAGGCAAGCATTCTGAACCCTGGAATAATGTTTTTGGTGTGTTATTTGACACGTTTATAACACCACCTTATTACAGAGGACTTGTTATTTCATGTGACATGATCATTTTCATGGAAGCATATTAGTGATTTCCTCGCTGTTGGAAATGAATATAATTGTGATGGTAATCATCCTCATGTGCCTTGCATGCGTGCCGGAAAGGAATCCGGGAAAGCCTTGGCCTTGGGTAGGCGTGAGCTTGTCGCCGGTCCCCGTCGGGACGGTTATGTCCGGTATGGCATGGTAAGGTACATTGAGTGGTGATTTCTTCGGTTGAAATATATTTGATATACATGTCATGCAGGGAACTTATAAACCTCCTGAGTCGACCGTAGACCGAGTCTTGTTTCCTGTAACCCCCATACTTGCTATGTACTACCACTTGTCCCTGCCGCAGGTAGGGTATGGTTCAGTAAGTCGTCAACCCCTTTCAAGCACACACCGTACAGAGAGGCCATGGTGGAAGATATCGGTTGTAGCCGGTAGGCATGCCACCTGGCCCGGGGGCATGGGTGTTTCCGGTTGGGACCGAGAGGGGAGGCCACCCCTTAGAGCGCGCGATATAAATTTGATCCCATGCTACGCGAGGTTGTAGCCTCCCCACTTAGAGTTTTGCTTAACAAGTGTCGTGGGTGATTCCAGACACCGATGAGTTAAGCTGGTGTGTGCAAGTTAGGCGTGTTTTCTACTAAAAGACCATAGACGGAATTAGTCCCGATGGACTAAAGGAATCCGTTACTCGTGGGTAAAGAGTACACCCTCTGCAGAGATTAAACCTATTCGAATAGCCGTGTCCATGGTTAAGGATTACAGTCTGGAATGGGTCAAGTGTTGGTCTTAGTGTCGGTCTTCGGAGGAGAGATTGTTACACCAGAACTTGGACCGTGACTTGTGACTTGTGAGAACCATGATTATTATTTTATGATGGACTAACCCGTTGCATTATTGTATTGTTGAGTATCCCTGGGACGGTTCTACCTCCTGGATATTCATTGTGATTATTCTTTTAAAGCCCTTTATGTGGTGTCGCTCAGACGCCCGACTGTGGCATTTCTTTTAAAGCCCTTTATGTGGTGTCGCTCAGACGCCCGACTGTGGCATTTCTTTTAAAGCCCTTTATGTGGTGTCGCTCAGACGCCCGACTGTGGCATTTCTTTTAAAGCCCTTTATGTGGTGTCGCTCAGACGCCCGACTGTGGCATTTCTTTTAAAGCCCTTTATGTGGTGTCGCTCAGACGCCCGACTGTGGCATTTCTTTTAAAGCCCTTTATGTGGTGTCGCTCAGACGCCCGACTGTGGTATTTCTTTTAAGCCCTTTATGTGGTGTCGCTTAGACGCCCGACTGTGGCATTTCTTTTTAAGCCCTTTATGTGGCGTCGCTCAGATGCCCGACTGTGGCATTGCTTGTTATTTATTTATTTACTACGGCATATTATCTCTCACTCCATTATTGCTTATTCATGTTGCATGATAATAACCTGCTTGCATGCATAAAAGATGTTTTATTTGTGACTGACGATGTGATCATAGAATATTTCAGTGCATGATTATCAATTATATTATACCTGTGTTCCTAATGTTTGCGAGTACATTCAAAGTACTCACTGGCTTGTCCCTGGCTATTGTCTTGGCCAGATTTCTTGCTTGGAGAGGAGCGTGGCGATTGACAGCCTCGAGAACTAAGCAACTGTGATAGCAGCCTCGCGAAGATAGGAGTTAACCTGGTCAGCTGTTCCCGTGGGAAATGGAGTCCCATACACTGATGATTCACAAACCGCTTCTGCCATCGACCACTAGAAAACCATTTGTTGTACTCACAGGCCAGAATGGTCTTGTGCTACATATGTTGTACTTTGCTTGGAATTTTTGTATCAAGTGGAGCCTCATCAGCTAACAGTAATCCTGGGGCTGATGAGCACGACGGTCTTTTCTGGAAATTTATGTCCGGAGAACCCGGTTGTGACAACCTATACAATTTACCATTGTATTGGGTGTGTTGGGGACACAAGAGACTCTTTGTTATTTGGTTGCAGGGTTGCTTGAGAGAGACCATCTTCATCCTACGCCTCCTACGGATTGATAAACCTTAGGTCATCCACTTGAGGGAAATTTGCTACTATCCTACAAACGTCTGTGCTTGGTGGCCCAACAACGTCTACAAGAAAAAGGTTGTCTAGTAGACATCAGTGAGCACCTCGGGGACGAGGGTCTTCGGTTGGCGGAGGAGCGGCACAAGTTGAAGGTGGCCATCAACCTCGGGCGCTACCCGCGCAAGCTTGATAACACGAAGGCTTTAGCTTCTCTCGCTACCTCGCGTGAAGCCTGCTCTCGAGCCCTGGAAGAGGCCTGAGAAGCCGACCGCCGCCGCGAGGCCACAGAGAAGCGCGCGTGGGAGCTCCAAGCCTAGAGCACCTCCTTGGAGCGGCAACTGGAGGCGCGTAGAGCCGCCCATGCGTTGCAGAGGGGGATGACCACCGAAGAAGAAGAGTTGCCCAAGCGGAAGATGCCATTGGTGCATGCGAGGCCAAGGCCCAGGAGGAGGTCGATCGCTGGGTGGCCGAGGTTCGCGCGGGTCTTGAGGGTAGGCATGACCTGAAGCTGCAGCTTGTGAAGACGGAGGCTGCAGGTAGGGCCGCTGCCCTTAGGCCCAGGCTACCTAAGGTGGAGAGGCGCGAGGAGGCCACGGCAGCCGCCCTGGTCACGGTGCAGGCGGAACTGGCCTCCGCCCGTGCCGAGCTGCTCTCTCTTCATAAGCGGGTTGCTAACGCCGAGTCCGTTGCGCGATAGAACAGGGAGGAAGTGCTTCAGCGGCGGACGCTGGAGCGCGTGCATGCTCCCATGCTCCAGGACCTTCGAAACAGGGCCAATACTGCCCTGGGTCACATCTGTGATGAGAATGCCCCTCACCCCCACGTGAAAAACTATGCCAACCACCTCCGCTTCTTCGCCGACGTGGTGACGCGCTTGGAGAACCGCTTCGAGAGAGCTCGCCTACTTGTCGAAGAGAGAAACCATGGCCTGCTGGGGCACGCGTTCTCCCGTGTCTTCAGCCATCTTCAAAACACCTACCAGGACTTCGACTTGGACGCCGTCATTGCTCCAGTCCCAGAGGCCATCCGGGGTGACCTGGCGCCGTGGGTGGACGATAATGTGGACGCGCTGGTCAGGGCCTTCTCTTCTGATGATGACATGGTGGTGGTCGTGGCGGACAAAGGCGACGTGGTCGATGATGGTGTTGACGGCGCCGGAGGAGGCAAGGGTGATGCTGGCGATGGTGGCAGTGATGCCAGCGGCGCGTCTGAAGACGATGCGGCGAGCGACATGTCCGACTGATCCCTGTGTTTCCCAGCTGTTTGCCCTGCACACAGAGGCTTCGGCGTGGCCCTAGAGGTTGTAAGAGCATTTTGAGAGGGGGAGCCCCTCGTGTAAACGAACCATAGCCTTTATTCTTTTATGTCAAGCTGAGTGTGCACCTTTGAGAAGCCATGGGTCTGGCGGCATGTATGCTATTGCGGCTTACCTCAGCCGGGTAAGCCCCGAACTGGACCGTGAGGTCGTGAGCTCTCGAGGAACTCCTGAAGAGTATGCTGATTCGCCCGAGAGGGCCTAGCGAGAATTAGGCGCCGATCATGGTGTCGACGTGCGCGGCGCGTATGCTGCAGCCAGCCCCGCTCGCGAGGGGCCCACGTGGGGGAGGTAGCGAGCGTGAGCTCCGGGATAAGGCAAGAACCAGATAGCAAGAAATCACTCGAACGAGAAAAGGCACCCCCCGCGCGTATCAATGAAAATTCAACTTCAACTCAAATCCAAATCCAGAAGGCAAGGCTACAGAAATGGGATCCAACGCAAATGGCCGCGTCCGGCGCCTAGTCTAGTCTTCTTGTCTTCGAGTCTTCTCACTAGCGTGAAGCTAACTACTGCCACTAGGATGTGGGAGGGAGCCCCCGAGGCCCGAGGGCGGCACTCCTGAGTCTCCGTGGCATGTACAGCCCCACTCGTTATTACGTGAGACTGTCACGGGTGGAGACCTTCATAGGCATGTGCCTTACTTCATATCTCCAGACAAGGGCCCCGTCTTGCGCCTCCCTTGGCCACCGTTGGGGGCGACCTGAAACCAGGACGACACCAAAGGGGCAAAGGGGACGCCAGCGGCACCCTCGGCGACCACGGGTCATCTGCCGGGGGTAGGCTCTAGAGCACCTCCCCGGCAGAGGGCCTACCTCCGGGGGACGCCTTGTTCCGCGCGGCGCTGGGGAGGGCCTTCGCCCCGGCTTCCTTCCTGCAGTCCCCAGCGTGCTCCCCCTAGAGGGAGGGAGGCCGACAAGCTGGGACCACCATCTGCTGCTGCGACCTGACCCCCCTATGCGCCATAGTTAGCGTAAGCCTGCTCCTGAGGAATTAGTGGTACCCTGTAGCTGTTGTCGCAAGCGCAGTTGGTGAGGCTTCTGGAGGGCTCCTGAAAGGCACCGGCTTCTAGCGCCTCCTCCTCCCAGCCCAGCTCGAGGAACGAGTCAGGGTCGTCTTCCAGCATGTACTCCTGGTCCACCATGCGGGGCAGGTAGGCCTCCGAGGCCGCCGCCTCGAACACCTCACCGTAGTGCCCCACACTACATGTCGCTCGACCTAGCGTGCCACCTCAAGGATGGTAGGGTTACATCTCGCCCGGACCGTAGGTGGCAGCGCTCATGCCCGCGCCGAGCGGAGGTGGTGCGGGCGCGACCGGACATGCAGCTCCGTTGGTTGCGCCGGTGTCGATGAAGCCTGGTGGTGCGCCTGTAGGCACGCGGTTGCGGCATGGTCCGCCATGCGACCCAGCCGCAGCTTGTGGCGTGAGCAGAAAACAGAAGGGTGGTGCTCCTGAAGCCGCAGCATCCAAGAGCTCGGCGACGCACTCTAGCAAAGCATCCCGACCGCTCACCATCAACTAGCGTCGCAGCAGTTCTCGAGCCACCATGAGGGTGGCCCTCATGTTTGCTTGCTCCCGCCGGAGTGTGGCGCCGTGGCGGCAGCGTGGCTTGAGGCCCTCGCGGCCGCTCGCACTTGTCGTGGAGTAAGAGCAGAGGGTGCGTGACTGCGCAGCTCAGGCCCCGTGGTGTTTGGCGGTGCGTGTGCCGCCTGAGGTGCGGGGTTGAGGTCTTCTTGGGAAGACGGCTCCGCCCTGGCCGGCCAGGCCGCCCACCGGTCGGTATTGGCTCTTGAGTTGCCTGACATCGGAGCTGCGGAGCGCCGAAGGATCAACGAGCAGATCGGCTGGTGGAAGGAGAGCTCCGACGCAACCCTACCTGGCGCGCCAAATGTCGGATCGCGGGTTCCGGCTAAACCCTCTGGGTTCGAACACTGGGGTGCGCGCGAAGATCTCCCCCTACCGATCCACGTCCTAGCTTCGCTAAGATCTCAAGGGCTAACTGGATGAACTCGCGACACAAAGGACACAAGATTTATAATGGTTCGGGCCACCGTTGTGTTGTAATACCCTGCTCCAGTGTGGTGGTGCTGGATTGCCTCTTGGGCTAAGGATGAATAGTACAAGGGGAGGAAAAGCCTCCTGAGGCGAGGTGTTCTTGTGCTTGGTGGGTCTGAGGATGAGCTGAATGAGTTCTAGACCCGTTCTCAAGTCCGTCCCCTCCTACTGTGGTGGCTAATCCTATTTATAGAGGCCCTGGTCCTCTCCCCAAATATTGAGTGGGAAGGGAGCCAACAACGGCCAATTTGAAAGGGGACAGCTAGTACAGCTTATCCTGACAAAAGCAGTCTTCGCCCGCAAAAGGCTCTGGTGGTGACGCCGCCTTGGGCTCCGCGGTGACCTCGGTCTTGTTGTCCTGCTGGTCATGGTCTCGTTGCACTGATATGGAAACCTTTGGTTGACACCTCGGTACTCCGCGCCTGCGCTTGCTTCCTTAGCACCAAAGCGGAAACAAGGACACTATGCGCGCTGGCACCCGCCTGGCACCTGTCCGATCTTGATAGTCATGGCTCATTTCATTGGAACCTCGTGAGGTTTTCCTTGCCTTGAACTCTCCGCCCTTCGCGGGCCAGTCTGGTGAGGGCGCTCCCGAGGAGGTCTTGTGTCGTCCGCCTCGCGAGGCTTGGCCCCTCGCGAGGATCATGAGTGCTTTTTGGTGAAGATGGGACGTACGGGCCCGCTCACAGAGCCACACCGTGGGCCGCAGGCTGGCAAGTCTGGGGACCCCCATTCCCAAAATGCTGACATGTGCACATACACATCACAATGGATGATGTTTACATTTATCACACACACAATTTCTTTTGTTTGTGTCTCTTTTGTGTAGGTACCCATGAATTCTTGTCAACCTCACAATCCCATGAGTTGACAAAACAAGCTCTAGAGAGCAATGATGACTTTTGATCCCATGGATTGTCTTTCCCTCCGCTCTCTTCGTGCAAAGACTTCGCGCATTTCTTCTACATGGCCCTCACTCGGCTATGGGTTATTGTCCATTATATACCATTGGCCCATCTTGCCATGTTCACTTTGCATGATATGCTCATTACTATGCCTTTGCCATGCATTCGTGACCCATGCTTTGCATTACACATGATGATTGATTCTCATACTTGTATGTGTATTTGCAAGCTTGGTGGAGATATTGCTTGGCATTGCCATGTTTGCTTTGTAACCCATGCCTGAGATGATACTATGATCTTGCTTTGTGTTCGCGCTTGCGATATGTCATGTGCATTGCCTATGCCTATTATTTGCTCACATGACATGATTGCCATGATTTCCCCTAGTGTGTTGCATCTTCGCTACACTAGTTTGCATGACATGATTGATATGCTTGCTTGTGTTGCATCACCGATGATTCATACTTGCTCATTTCTTGCGGTTGATGACAACCATTACCATGCTTTGCACATGATTGTTATTGCTTCTTATCACATATCTCCATATGTTGCCTCTCCCATGCAATATTATTTGCCATGTATTGAGTGCAACGATACATTTAGCATTGCTAATGAGATTTCCCCCATAGCATACTCACATATGATTGGAGATTTTGACATTTTTCTTATGAAGCATGCTTGTCTTGCCTCTTTGCACCATATACCTAGTGCCATGAATATAGCCATTGTTGCATCATATTATTCATGCACTTGTGCTACTAATGGTTATGTGCAAGAGAGGAGAACCATCATGATGGACGATGTGTTTATCTACCATGTGCATACGTTCTTTGCTTTCTTTTATGCATGTGTAGGAAACTTGGGCTTCGTGTCAACTTCCATGTCACATGAGTTGACCATTCGAGCTCTTGAGAGCGAGCCTCATACATTCGACCACGACTTGTTTCTACACCACCTTTCCTACCACTTCAGCAATGTGAAGAATGCACAAGCACACGCCTTCAAGGTGACATCTTTCTTGAGCATGGATATTGCGGATCATACTATTGTGTTGCTTGCACCATGAGACTTATTGTTCATCTTGGAACACTTGATTGCACACTTGTTAGAGATCTTGCTTCGACTTGTCATTTTCACAATTCCATGCATCATGATATATATATGCCTTGTGTGTTGCATCCAATTCTTGGATTACATGGCCCTATCACATGTTTGGTTGCAACAATATCATTTCTTCACATATGCCATGTCCCATTGATTGCTACATGCTTGCCTTGATTGCCTCACACATGATGAACACTTGCTCTTTCTATTGTGTTGAGTGCCATACTGTCTTCACTACACCCTATGCACATTATGGTTGGATTGTCTTGAACTTGTCCCATGTGTTTAGACACTTCATTTTATTTGGTGTTGTGAATGCTTCTTATGCCTACCATCGACCTTTCATTGAGTGCTTTGCCCATGCTTACTATAACCTTGAGGTGGATGCTTATTCTCTTGTCACACATATTTGCATCACTACCTCACATTTACATGCTTGCTTCCATGATGTCCTTCCTTGTGCTCAATCTATGTGCTTACATGCCATGTCACTATCCTTTGTCAAACCATATGCTTTGCATGATGACGACACTTGTTTGGTTAATCACCTCTTGAATGCTTGGTTTTGCACTAACATTAACCACAGTTATTTTTCCAAGTGTTTATTGCCCTTGCTCATTTTGAAGGAACCACTAGCCGTTGCGATATTTGAGAGTGCCCACTTCAAGCTTAAAGATGATGACTACTTGGTGAACGTTGGCTTCTACATGGCGAAGCCATCTCTTTCCCATGGTGATTTAGTTTTCGATCCAAGGTCGGATCTTTCCCAAGGGAGGGGAGATGATGCGGAGCATCCTACGAACATTACCATGTCAAGAGTCCGTTTGGCAAGTGTCACGTGCGACATCTACTTCACATACACAAAGGTGAATCATCTCCTTTACACATGCTCATTTGACCCCTTCGAGGATGGTATACTACTTGACACCCCTCTTGTGTGCATGCATAGGTATTGTTGGAACTTCACGCATGACGAGGAGGAGTGCAAGCGCCAAGGAACACTTACACCATCCGCGAGGGAAGCATGGAAGAGAAGATGGAATAAGCAGGAGTTGCAGAGTCTACAGCGACCGGACGACCGGAAGCCACCGGACGTCCGACCCTCTACAGCCGTCGGACGACCGATGAACACCGTACGTCCGACAAGTCCCAGGCACCTGACGTCCGACGCTTACCGGAAATCCGGTGCCACCGATCCTGAAGCAAAACGATGGACTTCCGACGCCCGCCGGATGTCCGGTCCCGCTCGAGCCATCGGACGTCCGACAACGACCGGACGTCCGGTAACCGCCTGTGCGCAGCCATGGGCCTTTGGCCTTGTATCCCTTCCCACTTACCCTTTCGCCCACATGGACTATAAATACCCCTACCTCCTCCTAGCTAGGGTTAGCAAAGTAGTAGCTCATTAGAGATAGAGCTTTGCTCATCCATTACGGATCTACTCCATGAGAGAGACTGCGGCCCCTCTTCGGAGAAGGTCCACCTTGGATTCAAGACCCCTCATGGGAAGATCCCCTCGTGGATTCAAGACCTCCTCATGGAGATGAACCTTACCTTGTATCTTTCCCTTTATTGTTCATGTACCTTGTGGATCTTGTGTGTTCGATTGTCTAGTGGATGTGTGATTGGAGTTGTTCTTGAGTGTTTCCCCTTGTGATTTCCCTCCGTTCTTCCCTGTGTTCTTCGTGTTCTTAGTTGGGATCTGCTCCTTTCATGAAATATCGGCCAAATAGGGTTCCACCCTACATCATCATGTGAACATCGACTACATGACACTTCACCATTGTTTGGGCCTAGGGGAAGGCATTGGGAAGTAATAAGTAGATGATGGGTTTCTAGAGTGATACAAGCTTAAACCCTAGTTTATGAGTTGTTTGTAAGGGGCTGATTTGGATCCATATGTTTCATGCTATGGTTAGGTTTACCTTAATAATTTTGTTGTAGTTGCGGATGCTTGAAATAGGGTTAATCATAAGTGGGATGCTTTTCCAAGGAAGGGCAGTACCCATGCACCAGCCACCCACATATCAAATGATCGAAGTACCGAACGCGAATCATATGAGAGCGTGATGAAAACTAGCTTGACGATAATTCCCATTGGTCCTCGGGGGCTCTTTCCTTTATATAAGAGTTTGTCCAGGCTTGTCCTTTGCTATAAAAAGGATTGGGCCATCTTGCTGCACCTTATTTACTTTTATTACTTGTTACCCGTTACAAATTACCTTATCACAAAATTATCTGTTACCGATAGTTTCAGTGCTTGCAGAGAATACCTTGCTGAAAACTGCTTATCATTTCCTTCTGCTCCTCGTTGGGTTCGACACTCTTACTTATTGAAAGGACTATGATAGATCCCCTGTACTTGTGGGTCATCACTCGACCTATCTTGTTTTTGTGAATATGATTAGTTCATCGTTCCGGATTCAACCTATTATGAATGAAAAATGTTTGCAATGACAATTATAGATTATAGTTGCTCATGCCATGCTTAATTAGCTAGGAGTTTATAATGGTTTACCTTGCATGCTAACAGCTATTGAGATGGTTATGATGTGGTATGATGGGGTGGTATCCTCCTTTGAATGATTTGAGTGGCTTGACTTGGCACATGTTCACGCATGTAGTTGAAACAAAATCAACATAGCCTCCACGATATTTATGTTCATGGTGAATTATATCCAACTCATGCTTGCACTCAGTGTTGATTAATTTTAATGCATGTTCATGACTGTTGTCGCTCTCTGGCTGGTCGCTTCCTAGTCTCTTTCTAGCCTTCACTTGTACTAAGCGGAAATACTCCTTGTGCATCCACTTCCATGCATAAAACCCAAAAGTTATTCCATATGAGTCCACCACACCTTCCTATATGCGGTATCTACTTGTCGTTCCAAGTAAATTTGTATGTGCCAAACTCTAAACCTTCAAATGAAATTCTGTTTTGTATGCTCGAATAGCTCATGTATCAACTAGGGCTATCTACATCTTCCATGCTAGGCGGGTTATTCTCAAGAGGAGTGGACTCCGCTCCTCACTCACGAGTAAATGGCTGGTAACCGGGATGCCCAGTCCCATGCTTAAATGAAAATAATTGCAAACAAAACTCCCCCAGGATTGTTGTTAGTTGGAGGCACCCGTTGTTTCGGACAAGCCATGGATTGATGTTTGTTGGTGGTAGGGGGGTATAAACTCTACCATTATGTTTGGGAACCGCCTATAATGTGTGTAGCATGGAAGATATCGAGATCTCTCGGTTGTTATGTTGAAAATGGAAGTATACCACTCAAAATATTATTCATCTCTATTTCAAAATCGAGCTTTGGCACCTCTACAATTCCCTGCTTCCCTCTGAGAAGGGCCTATCTATTTACTTTTATGTTGAGTCATCATCCTTTATTAAAAAGCACCAGTTGGAGAGAACCGTTGTCATTTGCATGCATTACTATTAGTTTACATTGAGTATGACTGTGAATGGATCTCTTTTACCATGAATTACAATGTTTAGTCAGTCCTTGATCTTCAGAGGTGCTCTGCATTTATGTTTTGCGGTCACAGAAAGGGCTAGCGAGATACCATCGTGTTATATCATATTATGATTGTTTTGAGAAAGTGTTGTCATCCAAGATTTATTATTATTGCTCGCTAGTTGACTATGCCATTGATATGAGTAAACATGAGACCTAAATGTTATTGTGAATATGGTTAGTTCATAATCTTTGCTGAAAACTTGAATGTTGGCTCTACATATTTACAACAACAAGACCAAACAGAGTTTGCAAATTTTTTTCCTTATCACTTTCAGTTTGTCAACTGAATTGCTTGAGGACAAGCAAAGGTTTAAGCTTGGGGGAGTTGATACGTGTCCATCGTATCGACTTTTCCAAAACACTTTTGACCTTGTTTTGGACTCTAACTTGCATGGTTTGAATGGAACTAACCCGGACTGCCGCTGTTTTCAGCAGAATTGCCATGGTGTTATTTTTGTGCAGAAACAAAAGTTCTCGGAATGACCTGAAACTTCACGGAGAATATTTTTGGAATATATAAGAAATACTGGCGAAAGAATCAACGTTAGGGGGCCCACACCCTGTCCACGAGGGTGGGAGGCGCGTCCACCCCCCCTGGGGCGCGCCCCCTATCTCGTGGCCCCCCTGAGGCTCCACCGACCTCAACTCCGACTCTATGTATTCAAGTTCGGGGAGAAAACAATCAGAGAGAAGGATTTATCATGTTTTATGATACGGAGCCGCGCCAAGCCATAATCTCTCTCGGGAGGGCTGATCTGGACTCCGTTCGGGGCTCTGCAGAGGGGAATCCATCGCCATCGTCATCATCAACCTTCCTCCATCACCAATTTCATGATGCTCACCACCGTGCATGAGTAATTCCATCGTAGGCTTGCTGGACGGTGATGGGCTGGATGAGATTTATCATGTAATCGAGTTAGTTTTGTTAGGGTTTGATCCCTAGTATCCATTATGTTCTGAGATTGATGTTGCTATGACTTTGCTATGCTTAATGCTTGTCACTAGAGCCCGAGTGCCATGATTTCAGATCTGAACCTATTATTTTTTCATGAATTTATGCGAGTTCTTTATCCTATTCTGCAAGTCAATAGTCACCTACAATATGTTATGATCCCGTAACCCCGAAGTGACAATAATCGGGACCACTCCCGGTGATGACTATAGTTGAGGAGTTCATGTATTCACTAAGTGTTAATGCTTTGTTCCGGTACTCTATTAAAAGGATGCCTTAATATCCCTTAGTTTCCAATAGGACCCCCTTGCCACGGGAGGGTAGGACAAAAGATGTCATGCAAGTTATTTTCCATAAGCACGTATGACTACATTCAAAATACATGCCTACATTACATTGATGAACTGGAGCTAGTTCTGAGTCGCCCTATGTTATAAATATTACATGAGGAATCGCATCCGACATAATTATCCATCACCGATCCAATGCCTACGAGCTTTTCACATATTGATCTTTTAGTTACTTTTCAGTTGCCACTGTTACAATTACTACAAAACAATACTGTTACTTTTGCCACCGTTACCGTTACTTCCATATTACTTTGCTACTAAATACTTTGCTGTAGATATTAAGTGTTTCAGGTGCGGTTGAATTGACAACTCAATTGTTAATACTTGAGAATATTATTTGGCTCCCCTTGTGTCGAATCAGTAAATTTGGGTTGAATACTCTACCCTCGAAAACTGTTGCGACCCCCTATACTTGCGGGTTATCAATTGGTCATGTGAGGTCCGCCTTACAGGTTTGAATTAAGGTTTAACTCAGCGACTGCGTGGCCCTTGAATAACGCTTGTCATGCAGGCTTGGCAGCCTATGAATGCCTTATTTTTTCCTTAATCTGGTTTTTTATTTGATTTTTTGGAGCTTGATCTTTTCTACCGTCTTGATACATGGTTTAAAATTGAAAAAGGCCATGTTTGCCTTATGGTTCATATATGAATCTACCCGGAGTTTTTAGTCACCCGGCCCGGTTTTGGACTTTAAGTCACCGGTGTATGATGATTATGTGCTTGGAGTACTGGCTCTAAGCTTTGGGATGTTACCCCTTGCTGCATATGGCATTGTAAGCCGGCGGTATGAATAGATTGAACATGGCGTTGTGCTCTCAATCTTTGGGTTTTAACCCTTACTGCATGATGTATGATAAGCCGGTAGTATGAACTAAATATCACATGTATGATATTTATTTGTTATGATTATATGAGGTTTAATAAACCATCCCTGGTTCTGGACTATTTAGTCATTAGTGGCTTTTATATGGGGTATTATGACCCGCCCTGGGTTAAACTGCCAGGGCACGTATTACCTGTTTACATGTAGTAAAATTGATAAACATGGTTTGTATAATTGATGATATCAATCAGCATAAGTGGCAGATCTTCACATAATGGATCGGCAGTGTTATGCAAACAAAATGTGCACGATGGCACGGCAGATCAGTGTTTAACTAGCCTATTACATGGCTCCGTGAGCTCAAATGACTAAGTGTTTTTTCGAGCAATGTCTAATGATGCAAATTATGAACCATCCAGCGGATCAGTTCTCCTGGTCTTGGCAGCTTGAAGCTTCTGGGTTATCCCGTGCTGGTTCTTCTTCTCCCTCCACCGCCTGGAAGTTAGGCAATGACCAATTGATGCCAGTCAAGGATTCAAATTCAGCTTCATCATCGATAAGCTCAGACGGATCAATTTTAGGTGGAAAAAGTTTGCTTACGAATTGGAGGGATAAGGTCTGCAGTCTTGTAAGCCAGCATGGGCATTTTCTGTTTCTCCGCGGTATAAGCCGCCTGATATTTGGACAGATTTATTTCTTTAGCAATCAGGCTCACCAATGGACGCATCTCCTTCACAGAAGTGGCAAAATCGTTCTTGTCAAAAGGAGACCCGTCCTCTTTGAAGCTGGGGCAGCCAGTGGCTAGCTCGGCTGGGTCTAATTCTGCCTGCCATGCCTTTGTCCGGCTAAAAGCCGTAATGGCACTGGCTCTGGCAGCTGATCACTTGTACTCTTCAATTATGGCAGGCAGGACAAAAATTTGTCTTAAGACATTACTTAGAAGAGATGGTGCTTGCTTTCTTAAGGAGATGGTGGCTATTGTGCGCTGAGTTCCAGTGTATAGTTGTTCTACTAATGTGTAAACAGCCTGGAGCTTTATCAACACTTCTTTGCCAAGATTGCTACTTTTGGGGAATGCATGACATATTATGATTAAGTCACCAGACGACTTACAAATGGAGTGTGGTAAGTCATTACAATATAAATATCATACCAAAAATAGCAAAGGTCATCTTTGTGACATGATGCTTCAAGCCAGTAAGTTCTGTGGTGACCTCCTCCAATGAGGCCTCGGCTTTTTCAGCCCTCTGGATCAAGGCAGCCTTCTCTTCAGCCCAGGTGGCTTTCTTAGCATGAAAACTCAGTTTTAGGCTTTTCATTTTTATCCAAGCTAAACTTGAACTTGGACTCAGCCTTCCGGGTTTCAGCTTCTTGTGCTTCAAGCCGGGTTTTTAAATCAGTCAACTGAGATTGAAATGGACTGGATGATTCCTGCAAGAAGGTCAAAACAAGTATGCACGGTTATGATAGGGTCTTAAAAATTGATAAGTCCCAAGCCCTTTGCAAGCAATAACACTTGGCACTTGGGGGCTAATGGGTGCAAAAAGTTTCTTTGTGAAGCAGCAAAAATTGATAAGTCCCAAACCCTTTGCAAGCAATAACACTTGGCACTTGGGGGCTAATGGATGCAGAAAATTTCTTTTAAGCGGTGGCAGACAACTCCAGTTCATCTTTTTCAAGTTAAATCGTTTTGTAAGGGTGGCTAGATGAGATTTACATTGACAGTGATAAGTCCCAGTTTATTCATATTGATTCAACTGGCCCTTGGGGGCTACAACTTTGAAATTGATAACTATTAACTGGAGACCCGGCTCAACTTGATAGTTTAAGCCGGCCCTCGGGGACTATAGGTGCAAAGTTGATTCTTGGAAGTCTCGACTTATCTTCATAAATTTAAGCCGGCCCTTGGGGGCTATAGGTTTTGATTCAGATGAATAGTTAAAGACTATCTAACAAGTCTACAGTATATTTTATTCTATCATATTCAGTAGACTTGGGGGCTGAAGGAATATATCTAATATAAAAGCAGAAATTGATACCTCATATTTCTGGTGCATGTGCTTGACCATGTCAATCTCCAGATAATGGTTGCTGTGTACTTGGCTGAGATAGCCGGAGCGGATCTCACTAATATTCAGATGAGAATAATTGGCCATGTCAACTTTGACCTTGCACTTCTCGATCAATTCTTCTTTGGCAGAATGTTTTGCTAGAGCAACAGGATTTCCCGGTTCTTGAAAACCAGTGCCGGTGATCAGACCTTCCTCGGTGTTATGTTCTGAAGGCTTGAATGGGTTTGGTGGTTCAGCACCCAAGGGATCGACAATTATATGCTCAGCAGAGGTACTAGGATTTTCTGGTGGCGGCTCATCAGCAGGTTCTTCCGGTTGTTGCACGGAGGCTTCAGATATTTGTGCTTGTTTTTCCGGTTCATGAGTCTTGGGGTCCTCTATTGGCTTGTTTATTTTAGCCTTTTTTCTAGGCTTTGCTTTTCCACAGCAAGAGGATCCAAAAAGTCAGTACGAGTTTAGAGATGTGGAAAAACACAGATAAAGTTGGTACCCAAGGGCGGTCATGAAAGCCGGAAGCTGAGTCTGAGATGAATCTCCAGACAAAGAGTGAGAGGTCCCCTGATAATTGAGTCAAAAGGATTAAGTGCTTGATGAATAAGACATGCCTAGGAATAAGCAGAGTCAGAATTTTGAAGTACCTCACTCCGGCGTTTGTGTGGAGCTGGTGTGTTAGATAAACCGAAGGAAAGCTCTCTGCCTCCACTAGTCCAGGATCTGTGCCAGTTCTGATGTTGTTGTTGCTTCAAAATAAAGTTGGGATCCAAGTGAGCTAAAGGGTGAGAAAACCTTACTTTTTGGGTCACTCGTCGAATTTTCTGGCTTGGCAAAGGCTCTGAGTCGGAGGAAATAATAGTTACCTCGTCATCACCCGCCTGGCTGGTTTCCATGTCATCCTGATAGCAATTAGTGTAATAAGATAGTTGAAAAAAAGAGCCAAGGGAATCAAGGTCTACCTCCGACTCATCATCTTCATCCAAGTTCAACATATCAGACGCAGTGGATTTCTTTTTATTCTTCTTCACGGCTTTGGTCTTATCCCTGGCTTTCTTGGCGGCTTTTTCATCATATTTCTTATTCCAAAAGGTGGCTCCAGCCTACAAAAATTACAATAAAGGTTGGGGATTTGCAAGTTATATGAACAATGAAGTAAAGTATATAAATCGGACAAGCTTACATCCGGTGCCGGGTTAAGTGTGCAGAATGGATTCAGACCCACTTTGCTATAGCTCTCCAAGCTTTAATTGAGAGGAGTTTTTGTCATATCATTGATGGCTTTATCAGTCAAACGTGTTTAATTATAAGGAAGTGGATCTTTGGTATCGCCAGTATACGTGCACATTTAATCGGATCGGCGGCTTAAAGGTATGATCCTCCAAGCTACCCAGCATTGAACCAAGTGAACCTCAGTCAATCCATTGGCCAACAATGCTCTAACCTTTGAAAAGGTAGGCACAAGTTTGGCCCATTCAGAAGTGGTGAGCCATTCGGGGAGAGGGTGCTTCGGGGTTGAGCCGTTGGTCACGAAAGCCTGACAAGGGGTTTTCATCAGCAGGAGAAGTATCTTTGCAATAGAACCAGATTTGATTCCAATCATTGGGATGGCCTGGAAGCTGACCATAAGGAAAAATGGCATCTCCGCGGCCCTGAATTGAGATCCCACCAAGCTCCTGGCTGGGCCCATCAGTGAATTCATTCTGACCGTTCAACTAAAAATACTCTCTAAAGAGTTCAACAATGGGTTGTTCTTGAAGGTATACTTCACAGAAGACTTGGAAATTGTAGATATTTGAAACGGAATTGGGTCCGATATCTTGAGGATGAAGTTGCAAAAAATGCAGAACGTCATGAAAGAATTTTGACCCGGGCGGTGAGAAGCCCCGGTTCATGTGATCAGTGAAAACGATAACTTCATCGTCATGCGGCTGAGGTCTGACTTCATCCGGTTTTGGAGCACGCCAGTGAATGATGTTTTTTTCCGGTAAGAAGCCAATTTTGACATAGTCTTGGAGCATTTCCTCGGTAATGATGGACGGGACCCAGTCATAGGATATGACTGTATTAGTCATGATTGGGGGCACGGCCTACACAAGGCGATTCAAGATGTTATTAAACTGGACCATTGATTCAGAGATAAATTGCTATAAACAGCTGACAGGTTAAGCCGGACGATGAACATTGAAGTACGCACATATTCATCTTGGCGGCTTAAAAGGGGACTAATGATACCTACTGGATTAAGATTTCTGCTGTTACGCCGAACGGGGTAAACCAGAGAAAATATTGTCGTTTTATGCAAGCTACAAAGCATATGATGGCGGTTCAAACAAGGCATAATGTTATATGGCAGGTCACAGGTTATGTCATAAGCCACCATGGCAGTTATGGTGCTTCTAATCTATCAGTGAAAATTTTGCTAAGTGGTGGACAAACAGATTTCACAAGCTAAAGCTATAATTATGGATCTACAGCAATGCAGAAAAGGTAGTAAATTCTAAACCTAAGGTGGCGGCAGCAGAAAAGTTCAGGTGCCCCGATGGGATTTTCTATGAAAAAGAAGTGTTCTCATGTTAACAAATGCTAGACTGCTACCGCATAAGTTTCACGTTGTGCTCAGATAAAGGCTGCTTGAACAAAAGGAGAAAATGAAAAACGGCGAAGAATGCCAATGAACAAGGCTAACCCTAATGCAAATCTGAGGGTGAAGGAGATGAACACTTACGGTTCCAGATGGACGGCGGTGGAGCGCCGACATTCTCTGGTCTGGTCATGTCGATGCACCGGCCTGAGTTGATGCAGTGGTCGGAGGTCGCAGCGGCAGAGCTCGGGCGGCAGAGGAGAAGCAAGTGGAAGACGAAGGCGATGAGGCAAGGGGGGAAATGGAAAATACTCCCGTCCCTATTTATAAGGGAGTGGATACAAGGCATGGCTGGGAATCGAGGAGGCCAAAATCATCATGTGGCTGGATGCCTCGATTTTCGGGATGCTCATTAAGATAAGCATCAGTTAAGATGTTCTGGGCCTCGCACGAAATTAATGTGAAATGACGTCATGGCAGTTTAAGGAAGTTCTATGAGCTAACATCATGGCAGTTTATAGCAAGGTTTATCAAACAAGCAATGCAAGATTTTTACAAAGTCAGATATTGAAGATTGATATGAACAAGTTCAAATCAACCTGGGGCCTAATGTTGGGGATATAACTATTGGGTATGAACCGCCCAGGAGGGGCTGGATCATACCACTGGAGACTTATCAATGAAGATGGTGGCTCATAAAAGCCCATTGATTGCCCAAGACCCAGAGGCAAATTGAGGCCCAAGAGGATGAACCGTCACACATGTATAACTTGTATTGTAAGGCAAGATTAGTTAGTCACCGAGCCGAACACGTTGTGTATGAGCCGGCCGGGACTCTGTAAGCCGCCAGACGTTAACCTATGTATATAAAGGGATGACCCGACGGCGAGTTAAGGACAAGTAACAGCAATCGAGAGCTAGGTCAAGCGTATTATCTCCCTGGTAATCAAAACCCTAGCAATACAACACAGAGCATGAGTTGGATTTTACCTCATTGAGAGGGGCTGAACCTGGGTAAACTCGATGTGTCCTTTGTCCCGCTTAACTCCTTAAAGCTAACCTATTTGCGATGGCTCCATGATTAAGTCCTTGCACTAGGACATCTGCTGTGTCAATTCCATGACATAAGGGGCGTACTATGTTGCAGTAATTTCGCAAGTTCTGACGCAATATGAATTATGGGCTCGTGTGAATCGAGGGGGTTTTGTTGATGATGTCGCCGAAAATCTAGGGCATGATCTCTTTATTTGACAAGAAGTGCCAATAGAAATGGCCTCGAGCTACGCTAAACATGGCATAATGACTACTAACGGGACCTTTCGGCTCCATAGTACGTGGTGGTGGTTCGGGTTAGGTGAAAGTTGACAGAACATGACCCAACCGGTGCACCCATTCTAGCATAGTAAAACTTCGCTATTAAGATAGCTAGGTGTGAGAAGGGTCTTCGGATCCGATGAAAAGGAAAATTGCTTCTTGATACGTCCATTTTGCATCATGCTTTTATTTCTATATTTATTGCGTTATGGGTTGTTATTACACATTATGTCACAATACTTATGCCTATTCTCTCTTATTTTACAAGGTTTACATAAAGACGGAGAATGCCGGCAGCTGGGATTCTGGGCTGGAAAAGGAGCAAATATTAGAGACCTATTCTGCACAGCTCCAAAAGTCCTGAAACTTCACGTAAGTCATTTTCAGAATATATAAAAAATACTGAGCGCAAGAAGTTCCAGAGGGGGGGCCACACCCTGCCCACGAGGGTGGGGGCCGCGCCCTACCCCCCCGGGCGTGCCCCCTGCCTCGTGGGTTCCCTGGTGGCCTTCCGATGCCCATCTTCTGCTATATGGAGTCTTTCGTTGAGGAAAAAACCAGAAGCAAGCTTTCGGGACGAGACTCCGCCGCCATGAGGCGGAACCTTGGCGGAACCAATCTAGAGCTCCGGCGGAGCTGTTCTACCAGGGAAACTTCCCTCCGTGAGGGGGAAATCATCGCCATCGTCATCGCCAATGCTCCTCTCATCGGGAGGGGGCCAATCTCCATCAACATCTTCACCAGCACCATCTCCTCTCAATCCCTAGTTCATCTCTTGTATCCAATTCTTGTCTCTAAGTCTGGGATTGGTACCTGTGAGTTGCTAGTAGTGTTGATTACTCCTTGTAGTTGATGCTAGTTGGATTACTTGGTGGAAGATCATATGTTCAGATCCTATATGCATATTAATACCCCTCTGATTATGAAGATGAATATGCTTTGTGAGTAGTTACGTTTGTTCCTGAGGACATGGGAGAAGTCTTGCTATTAGTAGTCATGTGAATTTGGTATTCGTTCGATATTTTGATGAGATGTGTTTTGTCTCTCCTCTAGTGGTGTTATGTGAACGTCGACTACATGACACTTCACCATTATTTGGGCCTAGAGGAAGGCATTGGGAAGTAATAAGTAGATGATGGGTTGCTAGAGTGACAGAAGCTTAAACCCTAGTTTATGTGTTGCTTCGTAAGGGGCTGATTTGGATCCATATGTTTCATGTTATGGTTAGGTTTACCTTAATACTTTTGTTGTAGTTGCGGATGCTTGCAATAGAGGTTAATCATAAGTGGGATGATTATCCAAGTAAGGACAGTACCCAAGCACTGGTCCACCCACATAGCAAATTATCAAAGTACCGAACGCGAATCATATGATCGTGATGAAACCTAGCTTGACGATAATTCCCATGTGTCCTTGAGAGTGCTTTTCTCTATATAAGAATTTGTCTAGGCTTGTCCTTTGCTACAAGAACAATTGGGCCACCTTGTTGCACTTTATTTACTTTTGTTACTTGTTGCTCGTTACAAATTATCTCATCACAAAACTATCTGTTATCTATAATTTCAGTGCTTGCAGAGAATACCTTGTTGAAAACCGCTTATCATTTCCTGATGCTCCTCGTTGGGTTTGACACTCTTACTTATCGAAAGGACTACAATAGATCCCCTATACTTATGTGTCATCACTTCTCAGGAAGCTCAGTTGGGGATCCTCGAAGGTCTGAGGTATACTATTCCTTCGAAAAAATGATGGTTGCTTTGGAGGGAGATGCACGAAGAAGGTGTTGAAACAGTTTGTAGGGCTGAAGTCCAACAATAAGAACAAGTCGTTCGAGGATTGTCCTCAGCTTCGAAGATCGGTTCAGGGGCTACTGATGGTGTCCTACATAGGGGGTGCTAACCATGTTGGCTCCCAGAGATGGGCTAGGCCGAGGACCCCCAAACAACCAACTAGTGGGCCACATTCGTTAGGCCCCATTGAGTAATCAAGATGGAACCCTCCGACGACTTAGCGTATAGTCCAAGGCACGAATGTAATCTTCAGCATGTTTATCCTCAGATGTAATCAAAATACATGTAACCCTAGTGAAAGTGCATGTGGCACTTTATTATATTTTGGTGTGATGACAATGTGGTTAGAGGAACTAATACCAGTTCCTAAAGTTTATCTCAGGATATTGGTTCCATGAAGATTATGATGGAGTTGTGTGACCCCCCTATTAAAAAAGGTCAAAGGCGTGGTTTACCTGTGACATGAAGGTTTTCGTTTTGGTTCGATTTGAGTCGTAGGATAAACCACACTATTAGGAGGGGTCATTGTGGATTTGTGTCATGTGGGTATACTTCAAAAACATATACACCAGCCCTCCTACACCAACTAGCATTGTTGTGTCTTTTGCGTGCTTTACCGAGGTGTCCATAGAGAGTCAACAGATATTATTTGGACACCCCGTCCACACAGGGGTCAAGCATGGGGTCTTTGACCCCCGTGCAGATGGGGTGGTCAGAAACTCTCTAGACACCCCGTGCGTTGACCCCTGTACGCACAGGGTTCCGCTTGTTATGAAGTGAGCATATATTCCATCGGGCCAACAGGCCAGCACATATACATGAAGGGAAATAAGCAAAGAAGCCCCTATACAATATGATAACTACACACACAAAACAACCCTGTTCTAACACCTCCCTCAAACTCAAAGGGGATCTTGGACAACGAGTTTGGACAGGAAAAGTCTGTGTTGGGACCGTGTCTGAGCTTTCGTCAGAAAATCAGCAAGCTAAAGCTCTGAGGGCACATATTGTGGGGGCCACAATTCTGTCTTGCACCTGAGAACGTTTGTAGGAGGAATCAACACCGATGTGCTTGGTGAGCTCATGCTTAACAGGATCACGGGCAATGTTGAGTGCCCCAGTGCTGTCGGAGAGCAGAGGGGTTGGTGCAGCAGTGAAATCACCAAAATCCTGAAGAAGCCACCGAAGCCACTAGAGCGAGATACAGTAGTCTGCTTCTTGGTCTTCCAGGCAATCAAGGAGGAGCCAAGAAAAACACAATAGGCAGAGAGAGAGTGGCGATCAGTGGGAAGAGAGCTGGAGCGAGGGAAGAATAAGCGATGAGTCACAGTACCACAAAGGTAACGAAGAACACGAAGAAGGTGAATGTAGTGAAGTTGAGTGGGAGTAGAGACAAACTGACTCAGAATGTGGACAGCATAAGAAATGTCAGGACAAGTGATGCCTAGATAGACAAGGCTCCCATCAAGATGGCGGTAGCGTGTGGGATCTGCAAGGGGTTCACCCTCACCAGGACGAAGATGGATACCAAACCCCATAGGAGTGTCAACCGTGCGCTGATCAGTGAGGCAGACACGAGTGAGAAGATCTTGGATGTACTTGTCTTGAGAGAGATAAGTACCCTCAGGGGAAGAAATGATCTCAAGTCTAAGAAAGTAGCAAAGAGAACCCAAATCAGTCATCAAGAATTGCTCATGTAGACGTTTCTTCACAAAATCAATGAATTGGTGGCCAGCCCCTGTGATAGTCATGTAATCAAGATAGAGTAGTAAAAGGTTGTGACCGCGAGGAGAAGTATGAATAAACAGAGCAGGATCATGAGCACTAGCAGAGAACCCGGTCCTGGTGATGACGGCGGAGAAACGCTCAAACCAGGTACCAGGAGCTTGTTTCTGCCCGTAAAGAGCGCACTGAAGGCGACAGACAGTGCCATCAGAGAGAGTATAGCCAGGAGACGGCTGCATATAGACCACTTCTTGCAGCTCACCATTCAAGAAGGCATTCTTGACATCTAATTGAGAGATGGATCACTGCCGAACAACAGCAATAGCCAAAAGAGTGCGAACAATGGTCATGTGAGCTAGGCATGGTCATTCGGTTAGACCGAACAAATTTGTTCAGTGCATCGGGTTATTTTGAGTTTTGGTTCTATGCTTTTCCTGACCGATCGGTCTTGGAAGAAATTAGTGACCGATAGTTCGGTCAACCGGAAAATTGGTTCGGTTCTCGGTTACTACCGAAGAGACCCGATAGTTTGACCGGGAGGAAGAAATCGGGGCTCCAATCTTCGTCAAGAAAATTTGAACGAGCAAACATGAATTAATTGAAACATATGTAACATACAGGGGCAGATGCATCGTCGGAAGCAGGCAACCGGCCATGAATGGGTGCTACCCGCGAGCCCAGGAATGCGTCGAAGGGATGGATGTCGTCGGCCATTACCCGTCACGAGGGAGCCATGAGCGTCGCCGGTAGCCACCACGCAGGACGCATGTATGCATAGTCACAGGCTGCAGGTGAGGGAGTCCTGGACTAAGGGGTCCTCGGGCGTCCGACCTGTTATCCATGGGCCGGACTGATGGACTGTTAAGACATGAAGGCCGAAGACCGTACCTGTGTCCGGATTGGACTCTCCTTGGCGTGGAAGGCAAGCTTGGTGACCGACTATGAAGATTCCTTCTTATGTAACTGAATCTATGTAAACCCTAGATCCCCCTGATGTCTATATAAACCGGAGGGGTTAGTCCGGAAAGGATATATTCATTACCATAGTCATACAGGCTAGGCTTCTTGGGTTTAGCCATTACGATCTCGTGGTAGATTAACTCTTGTAACACTCATATTCATCAAGATCAAGCAAGCAGGACGTAGGGTATTACCTCCATAGAGAGGGCCGAACCTGGCTAAACATTGCGTCCCCCGTCTCCTGTTACCATCGATCCTAGACGCACAGTTCGGGACCCCCTACCCGAGATCCGCCGGTTTTGACACCGACATTGGTGCTTTCATTGAGAGTTCCACTGTAGCATCAATGAAAGGTTCAATGGCCCCTTTAATCGTCTATAGTGACGCTTTCCAAGGAGAAATCGTCCTCCCCGGACAGATTTTCGTGTTCAGCGGCTTCGTACTGTGGGCCAACTCACTTGGCCATCTGGAGCAGATCGATAGCTACGCCCCTAGCCACCAGGTCAAATTCGGAAGTTGAACTACGTCGCGGATATCCGTGGAGACTTGATCTTCAATGGATTTGAGACCGCAACGATCCCTCCCCCTCGCCCCAATGAACGTGACTTAAATTTGTCATCGGATCACATCTAGGAGATGGTCCCTGTTGCTGCAATGGCCTTAGAACAGGAGCAGATTGCGCCATCCAGGGCCACCGAGTCCGTGGCGTTGGAGCCGCACATGGACTCGGCGCCCCGCAATATTTGCGTCAATGGAACTTCGGACTCGTCTCAGACTATAAGTCCTGGACCGGGTACGCCTGCAGACACCGATCTGGCTCGGTTATCGAGTTTCGAATTTAGTGCCGCGAACATCTTCCAGCACTCACCTTTGGGTGATGTGCTAAACTCTTTAAAGAACTTTTCCTTAGAGAAGGACTCACGGCCGAACTATGTTCCTTTGAGCCAGAGGCTGATGATGGGAAATTTCGCTTTCCACCCGCCACCCACTTCATAGCCACTATCGATGACTTAATCGACGTGCTTGATTATGGTTCTGAAGACATCGACAGTATGGACGACAATGCCGACCAGGAGCAAGGCCAAGAGCCGCCGTTTACTGGAAATTGGACGGCCACCTCTTCGTACGATGTGTACATGGTCAACACACCTAAAAAGCTAGGAACAATGACAAAGGAGATCCAGTTGCGAATAAACCTTCTGACACACAGTCTAAGAGCCGGCACCCTAAACGCCGCTCTAAGCCTCATCGCTCAAAAGATGACGACACTGGCACCGAAGAAAATAGTACTCCAGGCGACGCCATAAACAATGAACACCCTGTCGGGGCTGCATCCAAGCAGGAGGAACAAGACAACGGGCAAGATAACCCTGAAAACAAGCCACACCCAATGATCCAGATGATGATAGTTATTGTCCAGTCTCCAAGGATGATGAGAGCCTCGGCAATGAGGACTTCATCGTGCTTGAGGCACCCCTCGAGCAGGAGCACTTCAAGTGCCAGCTAATAGCCACTACAAGAAGCCTGAAGAAGAAGCAGCAGCAACTCCAAGCTGATCAAGACCTGCTCATTGACAGGTGGACTGATGTCCAGGCAGCCAAAGAATACGGCCTCGAGCGCCCAGTCAAGAGTTACCGAAAGCGCAGACTGCTACCTCAGTTCGATGAGGAGGCACCAGCGATGCGGACCGACCACCACGTGGTCGGGATAGTGCGGCAGACCGACCACCCCGCGGTCAGGATAAAACGGCAACTCAGGCCGAACAACAGCCTGCCCCACCACCTCGCAACAATAGGGACAGAACAGCTCGGGACCATACATAGGACCTTCGGCAGGAGCTGGACAGTAGAGCAGGACACACTATATCAATCTACGAATCGCGAGGACGCTTCCCGACTCGGGATGACGGCTACCTATTCGGATGTGACAAACATAGTCACACCCGGGCCGATAACCGCAGATGGACTCCATCGGAGGTGCGCTGTGATGCGGCCCGATATAGAGGCGCCGCACACCCTCTCTGCTTCACATATGAGGTGTTGGATCACGAATTCCCCGAGGGGTTCAAGCTCGTCAATATTGAATCATACGACGGAACAACCAATCCCGCAGTATGGATTGAGGACTTTATTCCCCACATCCACATGGCACGTGGAGACGACCTCCACGCCATCAAATACCTCCCACTGAAACTCAAAGGGCCAGCTCGACACTAGCTAAATAGCCTTCTCGGGAATTCCATTGGTAGCTGGGAGGACTTGGAAGAGGCCTTCCTTCACAACTTCCAAGGTACATATGTCCGGCCACCCGATGCCGGTGACTTAAGCCACATAGTTCAACAACCTAGAGAATCAACCAGAAAATTCTGGACTAGGTTCCTAACCAAAAAGAACCAGATCGTTGACTGTCTGGATGCCGAAGCCCTAGCGGCCTTTAAACATAGCATCTGTGACGAATGGCTAGCACGCCACCTCGGCCAAGAAAAGCCGAAGTCCATGGCAGCCCTTATGGCACTCATGACCAGCTTTTGCACAGGTGAGGACAGCTGGCTGGCTCATAGAAAAAACACAACCAGCGAGACAGGCCCCTCCGAGGCCAAGAACAGCACCGGCAAGCTCCGGCGTAATAGGGACAAACGCCGAAGCAATGGTGAGAACATCGATGACACCATAGTTAACGCCAGATTCAGCGGCTCCAAGTCCGGCCAACGGAAGAAGCCCTACAAGAGGAACAATGAAGGACCTTCCAGCCTGGATCGCATACTCGACCGTCCATGCCAGATACACGACACCCCAGACAAACAAGCCAATCATACCAACAGGGATTGTTGGGTTTTCAAACAGGCTGGCAAGTTAAATGCCAAAAACAAAGAAAAGGGATCACAAAGTGAGGACGAGGACGAAGAGCCCCGGCAGGCGAACAACGGGGGGCAGAAGAAATTTTCCCCTCAAGTCAAAATAGTGAACATGATATACGCTACACACATCCCCAAAAGGGAGCGTAAGAGAGCACTTAGGGACGTCTATGCGGTAGAGCCAGTCGCCCGAAAATTCAATCTGTGGTCATCATTTCCGATCACCTTCGATGTCGAGATCACCCAACTAGTATCCATCATGGCGGTTCATCCGCACTGGTCCTTGGCCCAACCATCGACGGATTTCACCTAACACGAGTCCTAATGGATGGTGGTAGCAGCCTCAACCTGCTCTATCAGGATACAGTGCGGAAGATGGGCATTAATCCCTCACGAATCAAACCCACAAAGACTACCTTTAAAGGAGTCATACCAGGCGTTGAGGCCCGCTGCACGGGCTCAATCATGCTGGAGGTGGTCTTTGGTTCTCCGGACAACTTCTGAAGAGAGGAATTAATCTTCGATATCGTCCCCTTCCACAGCGGCTACCACACACTGCTCGAACGAACCGCATTTGCTAGATTCAATGTGGTGCCACACTATGCTTATCTCAAGCTGAAGATGCCTGGTCCGCGCGGCATCATAACAGTCCACGGAAACACAGAATGCTCCCTCTGTATAGAGGAGCACACCGCTGCCCTAGCAGTAGAGGTACAAAGCGGCCTTCTCAAGCAGCATCATTGTCTGGCTGCCGAGCCCCTGGACATCATTAAGAGGGTCCGGACTACACTACAACAGGACATCGCGGCTCGTCAATAGCTAGATTAGCAATTCAGCCTCCGTCCCAATCCCGATGAGGTAGTGGCATTCATACCACGCGTACATAACTACGCACTCAAAATTCCATGGGCATCGACGGAGGCACAAGCTATCACGGGATCTACGGTTCGGCTAGACCAATCCCGGACACACATATAACTTTATTATCTCCTTTTCCCTTTTTTTCAGGTTTCTCTTATGCGCGCCTCCTTCGATGGCCTGATTAATGATCCTGTCGAAGGATAAACACACCGGATTGACACGGGGCATAGGCGTAGAGGGGAAGCCCTAGAGGCTAACCGTTTTCAGGACCCACGTGCAGCTCGCCTTCGGGTATGGCATGTCAAATAGCTGGTTACTTATTGCATTATTTTGTACCAATGTGCTTGGACGCATTAATCCAACTATAATGGAAACAACTCATGATCCAAGTTCAAGGGCCCAGATCCTATCTCTGTTCTCCCTCTGTTTTCCTTTATATTACTTATTTCATAGCAACCATACACTCTGGTATGTTTCATATTTGCCAGGGGCTCCCCATCACCCCACAATACGGCAACAAAGTCCGAACAATCCTTAAAGATAACTTCAGCACCCCGAACTTAGCATTATATGCATTGGCTCCGAATCATGTATTTGGTCAATAGTTGGGTTGGCCAGCTCCTGTGCTTGCTAACCTACGTTTCGCTAAATCGGCTAGGGTAGTAAAGGGAGAACTACTGCGATTGTGCCCTGGCCTTGACCAAATGAGTGCCTTAGTAGAGAAAGCCGAAAACTGACTGTCAGGATACGACGAGAGCCGGTCAGCTGTTCGAGGGTTACAAATCGTTGGAGATTTTTTTCGCATTATGCGAAAGATCGGTACTTCCTGATCAGATGCTGACAGCACTCTAGTTTGAACCAGGGGTTGCGCCCATGCTTTATTATAAAACTCCTATGGCTAAGTGAGGGCGTTTAAGCCGTATAGTCTGATTGCCTTGTTCATTGCGCTAAACAACTCATTCAAGGACCATATAATTGGATAAAGATTGTTTAGATTCCATCCCGAACACCTCCGTACTACCTATGTGAGGGCAGAAGCCGACGACTGGCCAACCCTCAGATTACATACAACACGGGCGCACAAGAGGAAACAATTAAAGCATAACAAAATTACATTACAAAATAGGCTTTTTTATAATACAAGGCAAAAGGCAACATGAATACATTTATTCAAATATAATGTCCTGCGAACATTGTGCTGCCACAAGGCGAGACCCCTCCAGGACATCTGCAAAATACTGTTTGGGTGTGCGGTGCTCCTTGCCCTCCGGTGGCCCTCTGGTCACCTCGACGGCGTCCATGTTCGCCCACCACATCTTGCAACGGGCGAAGGCCATGCGTGCACCTTCAATACAGGCCGAGCGCTTGACAATGTCCAGCCGAGGACGGCGTTCATCATCCACCTCATGAGTCCAAAGTAGCTGCCTGGCATAGCTTCGGCTGGCCATAACCAGATTATCAAATCCTTAATGGCTAGTTCGGCCACCCTATGCAGCTCCACTAGTTGTTTCAGCTGATCGGTGAAGGGCACAGGATTCTCTGATGCCGCATACTGAGACCAGAATAGCTTCTTCATAGAACCCCCTCCTTCGGCTTGATAGAACTCCATGGCGTCTGATACACTGCATGGTAAATCCGCAAACACCCCTGGGGAAATCCGAACCCGGGTTAGTAAAAGGTACTGCTTTTCCGCATACTTGCTTTGCATCTTAAATGCGTTACCCGTTGTGGTCTTCTTGGCCTCCTGGATCTCCTGGAGGGCGGCCTGGGCCTCATTCCGTGCGGCCTCCATGCTCTGTCGAGCCTTGGCGAGTTCGGTCCCTTGAACCGACGCATCATGCTCCAAGGCTTCGCATTTCTTGACCGCATCCCGGAGCTCCTGCTGGACTTCTTTGACCCGGGCCTTGAGCTTCTTACGGGCCGCTTGCTGCTGGATAGCCTTCTCCTTGGCCTCGCCCAGGGCCTTCCTTAGGGCCTCGACCTCGGTCGCGGCTCCTGCACATATCACGACACTGCGGTCAATATGCAACGCCTATCCTTTCCGAACACACATTAAGTCGTCACTCACCTTGCTTCTCCAGGAGCCGAACCTTAACCTTGCCGAGCTTCTTCTCAGTCTGCTCCAGCCTCTGCCTCAGTTCAGAGACTTCGGCCGCATGTGAGGTTGCGGCCAACAGCGACGCCTGCTTATTCATACATATTACATTAGTCTCCTATAACAAAAGATTGATCCTATGTCCGGTTCTTCTTGCCGAACACCGGATAGTGTCTCAGGGGGTACTGCCTACATGGAGTTTTTTTCTCTTTCTTACCTCGAAGCCCGTCAACAGGCTATTGTAGGCTTCATTCAGTCTACTCTTGGTGGACTGAACCTTCTTGATCACCGCACCCATAAGGACACGGTGCTCGTCCACGACGGAGGCGCCTCATAGCGCCTCCATCAAGTTATCCAGCGCCCTTGGATGGACAGGGGCCAGCGGTGGAAGCGGCGCACTGCCCTCCTTCAAAGGGGCCTGCTCGCCCGACTCTGGAGCCATATGGGTCTCCGGAATCGTATTCGCTGAGGGCCAAACTGGATGAGGCCCTTTTCGCCCGTCTCCATGGGGATCGGCTCCTCCATGTGTCCGGCAGTGGAGGTCTCGCCTTGTGGCGCCTCCCGGACGGTGTCCTGGGCTCCTCCCCGGTTCAGAGCGGTCATCTGGGATAACACTTCGGTGTTGTCCCTAGCCCCGGGGGAATAAGCAAGCGGTGGCGACATGCTCGCCATCTCCGACGGAGCCAATGAACCTCCAGATGAGGATTGCTGGATAAGGTTGCGGGCCGGACTGCAATAGTACAATTAACTATGTCAAGATAATGAAGAGAAAGGGCCTGATGCGCGAATCAGCGAGCCATGTCACTTACAATGCGGCCTGGGGCTTAGTGCGGGGGCGTCGTTCCGGACTGCTGTCAACGTCCCATGCGGTGTTGATCGCTGGGACGCCCTTCCCCTTCTTAGGCGTTTCCGCCTCCAGATGCGCCGAAGCTGCCCTCTTCTTCTTCCTCTCCTTAGGGGGAGGATTGTTTTCCTCCTCCTCCTCCTCTTCCTCGCCATTGTCCTCAGGGACAAAGGAATGAGTTTCGTTGTCTTCGGATGTCATGTCCGAAGTGCCGTTGCGACGGGGGCCACTCTTGGCCCCCTTGGCCTTCTTCTTGGCCTTCTTCTCCGGCGCCTTATAAGGCGCTGGCACCAGCATCTTCGCTAGACGCGGGATGACCGGTTCTTCAGGCAGCTGAGCCGGACACTGCATCCACTTCGCCCTCTCCATCCAATCGTAAAAAAGCAACAATAAAAGCTCAGGCATCATCCTTGAAACAAACAAGTGGAGAATGCATCAAAAAAACATACCTCGCTAGCGAGGTGTGTAGCGTTATGCCCGTGATCTGAATCTGCGGCCGGCGGTTTCTTGTTGCCCTTAAAGAGCAACTTCCATGCACCTTCATGAGTAGTCTCAAAGAGCCTCACCAGGGTTTGGTGCTTCTTCGGGTTGAACTCCCACAGAGGATGGCTTCCGTGCTGGCACGGAAGGATCCGACGAACTAGCATCACCTGGATCACATCAACAAGCTTGATGTTCTTGGTTACCATGCTTTGAACGCGCATCTGCGGTGCTATCAGCTCGTCAGGGGAACCCAGTCCGGACTCTTCTCGACCCAGGAGGTGAGTCACATGGGAGCACTGGAGCGGAATTCGGTAGCTGCGGCCAAGGTGGTGCCGCGAGGTTCTGTGTTGTAGAACCATTGCTTCTGCCACTCCTTTACCGTGTCCACAAAAGTACCTTTGGGCCAGGAGACATTGGACAGCTTGCTCACCATGGCTCCTCTGCACTCCGCGTGCTGGCCATCCACCACCTTCGGCTTCACGTTATAGACTTTGAGCCACAGCCCGAAGTGGGGTTGGATGCAGAGGAAGGACTCACACATGACGATAAACGCCAAGATGTTGAGGAAGGAATTCGGGGACAGATCATGGAAATATATCCCGTAATAATACATCAGCCTGCGGACGAAAGGGTGGAGTGGAAACCCTAGCCCGCGAAAGAAATGGGGGATGAACACTACCCTCTCGGTTGGCTTCGGCATGGGGACGACTTGTCCCTCGGTTGGCAGGCGGTGAGTAATCTCCTTCGCCAAGTATCCGGCCGCCCGAAGCTCAGTAATGTCCTCCTCCTTGACGCAGGAGACCATCCACTTGCCTTGACCTCCAGATCCAGACATGGTTGCTTGAATGGAATGGAGATGAGAACTTGGGCGCTGGAGCTCGAGATTGGAAAGGCGGAGATAGAGAGAGGGTGTGAGAGAGGAGGAGGGAATCTTATCCCCTTATACAGGCAACGAATATTACACGCCTCCTCACTCGCCTTAAGATTCACCTATTCCCATGGGATGTATATACAGCATGGTTGGGTTACCCATGCCCACATTGATGAGAATCTCGCGATAAGGGGACACGATCTCTGCTTTGACAAGACGTGCCAATGGCAACCGCCTCTCGGGACGTGGGTCATCGAAACATGAAAGCGGTTTGGAATTGTGACTGGGTAGACGTGATGTCATGTTGTAAAAAGCTTTCCGCAGATTAGACTCATGTAAAAATATATTCTCTCTATGGTTATATATGGTGTGTGTGTGACAGGTCCGGATACTATCATCCCATCCGAAGACTATCTTTAAGTTTGGATAGAAGGGAACCCGCCTTGCAATGCCTAAGACAATCTGCATGCTAGACTCCTCGTCATTGAAGCTAGGTTCAGGGGCTACTGAGGGAGTCCTAGACTAAGGGGTCCTCGGGTGTCTGGCCTGTTATCCATGGGCCGAACTGAACACCAAAGACCGTACCTGTGTCCAGATTGGACTCTCCTTGGCGTGGAAGGCAAGCTTGGTGACCGACTATGAAGATTCCTTTTTATGTAACCGACTCTATGTAAACCCTAGATCCCCTCGGTGTCTATATAAACCGGAGGGGTTAGTCCGGAAAGGATATATTCATTACCATAGTCATACAGGCTAGGCTTCTAGGGTTTAGCCATTACGATCTCGTGGTAGATCAACTCTTGTAACACTCATATTCATCAAGATCAATCAAGTAGGACGTAGGGTATTACCTCCATAGAGAGGGCCCAAACCTAGGTAAACATTGTGTCCCCCGTCTCCCATAACCATCGATCCTAGGCGCACAGTTCGGGACCCCCTACCCGAGATCCGCCGGTTTTGACACCGACAGCAGGCACCACGCAAGACACGTAGATGCATGCCCGCAGCTGGCGGCCGCAGGTATTCCACGAGAAGGGGGAAAAGGAGGCGTCGCCGCTATGTGATGTAATTAGGGATCTAGGGCGAAGCATGTAGCGAATCTAGGATACGACGTACAATAGTTATTGGGCTTTTTCTAGTGGGCTTAGTATGATGGCCTTAATATGCACGAAGCGGGGCTGCTTGTGTTCAGTTAATTCGGGAGATTCGGTAAACAGGATCGAACAACCGAGTCCATCGATGTAATATAGATTTCTAATGTTCCGTGATCGAGCAAACAACCGAAGTTTCGGTCCTTGGTTTTTTGGCTTCGGTTTCATTTTTTTGGCTTCGATCTTCAGTTCTTGGTTTTTATGCCCACCCCTAATGTGAGCAATAGGAGCAAAAGTCTCATCATAGTCACAACCATACTCTTGTTGGAAGGCACGCGCAACAAGACGAGCTTTGTAGCGCATGAGAGAACCATCTGAATGTGTCTTAACCTTGTAGACCCATTTGCTAGTGATGGGTCTAACGCGTGTAGGTAGGGGTGCAAGGTCCCAAGTGCATGTGCGCTCAAGAGAAGGAATCTCCTCTGCCATAGCATGTTGCCATTCAAAATGAGTAGCAGCCTCATGATACGTAGATGGCTCGACAAGAGTGGTAGAAACAACAACATAGTACGTAGGAGGCTGGAGAGTGTGGTGATCATGCAGATTATACCGAGGAGCAGGAGGGGTAGGTGGTTCTAGAGGAATGAGACCCAACAGGGAAGGAATGGAAGTGGAAATGGGCACATCCGAGGGAGAAGGGTGTTGAGCATGATGGGAGTAGACAAAAGGAAGCGGAGAGAGAGGGGAAGTGGAAGGTAGCACATCAGAGGGAGAAAGGTGCTATGAATGACGAGAGTAGGTAAAAGGAAAAGGAGAGAGAGTGGATGGCTCAACCCGGGTAGGAGAGTCAGGAATAGAAACCTCATCCTGTGTAAGCTGAAGCTCATGAGCAGACACGGGTGAAAGGCTAGGAGTGGACCTACTGGGTGACGATAAAGGTGAAGAATCAGATAGAGTCAAAACAAGAGAGAGGCTCGACTAATGACTCAGTGGTGGCAGTAGAAGAATGATGAGGGTGGAAGGAGCGAGACTCATCAAAAGTGACATCTTTGGAGATTCTCGGTCTCCGGGAAATAGGGTCCCAGCAACATAACATTTGTGCTCCAAATTGTAGCCACGGAAAACACATTCAACAGATTGAGCACACCACTCCTAACCAAAGAATACAAACGAGAGCCACAAATGTGAGCCAATAAATGATGTCACTGAGCGAAGGATGTGGTGGAGGTGGTAGCTAAAGCAAAAGGGGTGGTGATGTCCGACTGGCTAGATGTCGGTGTCAAAACTGGCGGATCTCAGGTAGGGGGTCCCGAACTATGCGTCTAAGGCGGATGGTAACAGGAGGCAGGGGACACGATGTTTACCCAGGTTCAGGCCCTCTCGATGGAGGTAATACCCTACTTCCTGCTTGATTGATCTTGATGATATGAGTATTACAAGAGTTAATCTACCATGAGATCGTAGAGGCTAAACCCTAGAAGCTAGCCTATTGTCTGATTATTGTTGTCCTACGGACTAAACCCTCTGGTTTATATAGACACCGGAGGGGGCTAGGGTTACACAGAGTCGGTTACAAGGGAGGAGATCTACATATCCGTGTTGCCAAGCTTGCCTTCCACGCCAAGGAGAGTCCCATCCGGACATGGGACGAAGCCTTCAATCTTGTATCTTCATAGTCCGATTGTCCGGCTAAAGTATATAGTCCGGCCGTCCGAGGACCTCCTAATCCAGGACTCCTTCACTAGAGGATGCGGCGGAAGGAAGGAGCAGCCAATCGAGCTCCCAAAGATGTTGAGTGTCATGGTGCCGAGGACCGATCCAAACTCTAGTCCCCGTACGACGATCCTGAACACAATAAGAGTCAGAATCCAGAATAACACGACAAGCCAAGTGAGTAAGTTGACCAGCAGATAGAAGTTGCATAGTCGGTTTAGGAACATGGGAAATAGCAGGGACATGAAAAGAACACATGGAAAGAGTCCCTCTTGCGGCAATAGGAAGAGAAGTGCCATCTGCAGTCTGAACCATAAGTGGAGAAGGCACAAAGTTGACAGCACGAAGGTGATCTCTGTGTGGTGTCATGTGGAAGGAGGCCCCAGAATCAAGAATCCAGGGCAAAGATGTACTTGACGAAGAGTACGGTGGTGGACCAGACATCTAACCAGCAGAACATGAGGATGGTGCAGAAGCAGTAAGGCGGTGCGGCAAGGTGAGCATCTCCTGGTGAACCTTCTCAAGGGAGCCCTCACGAGAATTAGAGGAGCCTCCCGAGTCCTTTTGAGGACAGCCACCTCGGCGACCCTGTTTCCTCCTCTTGATGCACTCTGTGATCATGTGACCATCCTGCTTGCAGTAGTTGCAGAAAGCACTAGTGGAGGTTGCTGCCACCTGTGTAGAAGAGGGCACACCAGGCAGCGGTGGTGGAACACGGGCAGCCAGTGAAGGAAATATGCCCTAGAGGCAATAATAAAGTTATTATTTATTTCCTTATATCATGATAAATGTTTATTATTCATGCTAGAATTGTATTAACCGGAAACTTAGTACATGTGTGAATACATAGACAAACAGAGTGTCACTAGTTTGCCTATACTTGAATAGCTCATTGAATAAATGATGGTTAAGTTTCCTAGCCATAGACATGAGTTGTCATTTGATTAACGGGATCACATTATTAGAGAATGATGTGATTGACTTGATCCATTCTGTTAGCTTAGCACATGATCGTTTTAGTTTACTGCTATTGCTTTCTTCATGACTTATACATGTTCCTATGACTATGAGATTATGCAACTCCCGATTACCGGAGGACCACTTTGTGTGCTACCAAACGTCACAATGTAACTGGGTGATTATAAAGGTGCTCTATAGGTGTTTCCGATGGTACTTGTTGAGTTGGCATAGATCGAGATTAGGATTTGTCACTCCGATTGTCGGAGAGGTATCTCTGGGCCCTCTCGGTAATGCACATCACTATAAGCCTTGCAAGCATTGTAACTAATGAGTTAGTTGCGGAATGATGTATTACGGAACGAGTAAAGAGACTTGCCAGTAATGAGATTGAACTAGGTATTGAGATACCGATGATCGAATCTCGGGCAAGTAACATACCGATGACAAAGGGAACAACGTATGTTGTTATGCGGTTTGACCGATAAAGATCTTCGTAGAATATGTAGGAGTCGATATGAGCATCCAGGTTCCGCTATGGGTTATAGACCAGAGACGTGTCTCGGTCATGTCTACATAGTTCTCGAACCCATAGGGCCCGCACGCTTAACGTTCGGTGACGATCGGTATTATGAGTTTATGTGATTTGATGTACCGAAGGTAGTTCGGAGTCCAGGATGAGATCGGGGACTTGACAAGGAGTCTCGAAATGGTCGAGACGTAAAGATCTATATATTGGATGACTATATTCGGACATCAGAATGGTTCCATGTGATTTGGGTAATTTTCGGGGTACCGGGGAGTTACGGGAATACGAGGAAGAAGTAATGGGCCTCATGGGCCAAGTGGTGGAAGAGAGGAGGCAGGGCGCACGCCCCCCTAGCCCAAACCGAATTGAACTAGGGGGTCGGCCCCCCTTTCCTCCTTTTCCTCCATCTCCTTCCTTCTCCCTCTCCTCCTTCCTTTCCTCCTCCAAGTAGGACTAGGAAAGGGGAGTCCTACTCCTACAAGGAGGAGGATTCCTCCTCCTGGCGTGCCCTACAGGGGTCGACCGGCGTCCCCCTGATACGTCTCCAACGTATCTATAATTTTTGATTGCTCCATGCTATATTATCTACTGTTTTGGACATTATTGGGCTTTATTATACACATTTATATTATTTTTGGGACTAACCTATTAACCGGAGGCCCAACCCAGAATTGATGTTTTTTGCCTATTTTAGGGTTTCGAAGAAAAGGAATATCAAACGGAGTCCAAAAGGAATGGAACCTTCAGGGACGTGATTTTTGGAACGAACAAGATCCAGGACACTTGGACCCTACGTCAAGCAACCAACAGCGAGGCCACGAGGTAGGGGGGCGCGCCTACCCCCCCCCCCCCCCCCCCCCCCCCCCCCCCCCCCCCCCCCCCCCCC